>NC_067399.1:501259991-501559991 GCF_016432865.1 Antechinus flavipes
CACAGACACACACACAGAGAACACAATTCTGTTTATAAACTCTTTCTCTAAGTGGGAATATCATCTTCCTCCATAGGTCCTTTGTAATTGTTTTGAGTATTTACAAAACTCAAAGTAACTTATTTGTTCACAATTATTGTTTGAATAATATTTCTGTTATTATTCTTCTTAGTTCATTATTTCATGCTTCTTTCCACATTTTTCTAAAATCAACCAGCTCATCCTTTATTATACCACAGTAGCATTCCATCACAATCATATACCACAAATGGTTTATCTATTACCCAATTGATCAGCATCCCCTCACTTTCCAATTCTTTGCCACCACGAAAAGAGGGGCTATAAATATTTTAGGAAGTACAGGTTTTTTCTCCCTTTTTCCTGATTATCTTGAGAAACAGACCTAATAGTGGTGTTGCTGAGTCAAAGATTATACATAGTTTTATAACTTTTTGGGCATAATTCCAGATTGCTCTCCAGAATGATGAGATCAAACTGGCCTACTAGCTGTTTCTTTTTGTGTGTTTGAAATGTCCTTTCTTATCATTGCCATTCCTAATTTCATCAAAGAATAGCTCATGTCAGGTCTTACACAATTATATAATAATCAGTTCTTAAGGACATGGTTCTTTTCAACAGTGAGGTGATTCAGGCCAGTTTTCAATGGTCTTGTGATGAAGAGAGCCATCTGTACCTAGAGAGAGGACTATGGAGACTGAGCGTAGATCACAACATAGTATTTTCACTATTTTTATTGTTTACTTGCATTTTGTTTTCTTACTCATTTTTTCCTTTTTGATCTGATTTTTCTTGTTCAGCATGATAATTGTAGAACTATGTATAGAATAATTGCACATGTTTAACATATATTAGATTACCTGCCGTCTAGGGGAAAAGGTGAGAAGGAAGGGAAAAAAAATTGGAACACAAGGTTTTGCATGGGTGAATGTTGGAAATTATCTATGCATATGTTTTGAAAATAAAAAGGTTTAAAGAAAAAAAGAAAACATAAATAAATACAAAAAAACCCAGCTGCTATAAAAATTGTATTATTGCAATATTATTATTATTATTGGTCCTTTGCCTCTTTCTTTAGTATAGAGGAGTAACCATAGGATATTTGAAGTTAAGAACACACAAGTTTTTTAACTTTTAGGGAATAGTTCCAAAATACTTTCCAGAACTACTAGATTAATTTATAGTTTGACATATATTGTATCTAGGATATACTGCAACATATCTAACATATATAGGACTGCTTGCCATCTAGGGGAGGAAGTGGAGGGAGGGAGGGGAAAAATCGGAACAGAAACAAGTGCAAGGGATAATGTTGTAAAAAAAAAAATCACCCAGAATCCATGGATTCTGTCAATATAAAGTTATTATTAAATAAAATTTAAAAAAAAGAATGTGAAGAAAGAAAAAAAATAATTTATAGTTTGATTCTTGTGCCCTTTGGGCACAGTGCCAAATTGTTTTCCAGAATGGTTGGATCATTTCACAACTCCACAAATACTGCACTGTGTCCTACTTTTCCCACATTTCCTCCAACATTTATCATTATCTTGTTATCTTAGCCGTTTTAAGGCTAAGAGGTAATATGGGACAGAGGTAATATGGGACCTCAGAGTTGTCTTAATTTGCATTTCTCTAATCAACAGTAATTTAGAGCCTTTTTCTCATGTCACTAGAAATGGCTTTAATATCTTCACCTGAAAATTATGTTTATATCAAAAGGAAGAACTCTTTAAGCTATCTTTAGCATGTATTATAATGGCCTGTATACTTGACATAACTTCATAAATGTTCATTGAATTGAAAAAAGGAAATGAATTCTTAACCTGGATGCTAAGTCAAATCACACACAAAAAAATAAAATAAGAGAATTAGATCAGATAAGGAAGAAAGGAGAAGAGTTTTTAATCAAATTATTGGCAATGATGACTATTTTGCATTATATCTTTCATAAGAAGAAGAATAATAAACAAGACACAAAGGTAACCAACAGATTTCTAAGATCAAAAGTCATGTCTAAATTGATAGTCAAAAACTATGTACAAACAATACTCAAAATAATGACAAACTATATGTAACTATATGAAAGATAACTCAAAGAAAAATCAAAATAAAAATATCTGAAGCTTCATCTCACATTTAGCAAAATGGCAAAGATGACAAAAGATCAAAATAGTCCATGTTGAAGGAATCATGGATACACTAATATGGTTTTGATAGAGTTGTGAATTAATCCAAACATTCTGAAAAGCAACTTGAAATTATGCTAAGAAATGGCTAAAAAAACTCAATACTCTTTAACTCATAAGTCTCACTGCTAAACATATCCCACAAAAAGTCAAAGAAAGGTTCGATATAGACCAAAATATTGACAGTAGCATCTTTTATAGTATAAAGAATGGGAGACAAAACAGATACCTATAAATAGGAAAGTTCCCTAATAAATGTAGTTTCATACCTTTTCTGCAAAGCATATGGGTCACAACATGACAAATATGGAAATATGTTTTACATTATTTCAAATGTACAACCTATACCAAATTGCTTGCTGTCTCAAGAAGAAAGGATGGAAGGAGGGGGGAGAGAAAATTTAAAAATTGTTTTTACATGTAATTGGAAAAAATAGTTTAAAAAAAACTGAGTATAATCTGTCAGGAGAAAATATGGATATTTGATGAAATAGAGAACTTTCAAGCATTCCTGATAAAAAGACCAGAGCCAAATAGAAAATTGACACTCAAACACAAGACTCAAAAGAAAAATAAAAAGGTAAACATAAAAAGTATAACCATAAGGGATTCAATAAAGTTAAACTGTCTATACACTTATATGGGAAGAACATACATCTAGCTCCTTATTAGTTTGTAATTATTGGGGCAGTTAAAAGGAAGTTCCATAGACAAGAGACTATGGGAGTAAACTGATTATATTGGAATGATTACTGTCTTTCCTGTCACACCCCCAAATAAAGGGATAAGAAAGAGGGATGATGTACTGGGAGAAGGAGGAAAAAGAGATAAAATGGAGAAAATTCTCACATAAAAGCAATACAGAAAGAAGAGTTTACCATAGAGGGGGCAATAAATAAATGGGGGAGGAGAGAGAAAAAGAAGAAAACGGGATGAAGGCAAAACAGTTAATGTGGATGTCATGAATGAACTCCCATAAAATGGAAGCAGATAGCAGAGTGAATCGGACACCAACAATATATTGTTTACAAGAGACTTGAAACAGGAAGACACATAGAATCAAAATAAAGGGTTGAAATCTAATATGTGAAGAGTAGTAATCATGATCTCAGACAAAGCAAAGCAAAAGCAAAAACTGACCTAATTAAAAGAAATAATTAGGAAAATTGCATTTTGTAAAAAAGATACAATGAAATAATATTAATTTTATAATATTCTCTGATAAGACTTAATTTCTCAAATATACATACTAAGTACAGAACTGAGTTAAATTTATAAAAATAAGAGCTATATTTCCTATATAATTAAGTCATGGAGCAGCTAGGTGGCGCAATGGATAGAGCACCAGCCCTGAAGTCAGGAAGACCTGAGTTCAAATATGATCTCAAGATACTTAACACTTCCTAACTGTGTGACCCTGGGCAAGTCACTTAAACAGTTTTCAGAAGAAGAAATCAAAGCTATTTGTGGTCATATAAAAATACTCTAAAATACTACTGATTAGAGAAGTGCAGATTAAAATAGCTCTGAGGTACCACTTCACACCTATCAGAAATGACAGATGCTGGAGGGGATGGAGTTAAAATAGACAAAACTAATAAATTGTTGATGGAATAGTGTATTGGCCCAACTATTCTTGAAAATAATTTGGAACTAGGCCCAAAGGACTATAAAACTGTGCATACCTTTTGATCCAATAATAACACCACTAATTCTATATTCCAAAGAGATCAAAGAATAAAAATTAAAAGGACTTATATGTATAAAAATATTTATAACAACTCTTTTTGTGGTAAGAAAGAATTAGTAATGAAGGGAATGTTCATCAATTGGAGAGTGGCTGAATGAATTGGTAGCATTTGATTGTGGGAGTACTATTGTACTATAAGAAAAGACAGGGGCTAATTTCAGAAAAACACAATAGTTCATTATCTTATGTAATTAATTTCCATTCTGATAATTTTTTATGAATGGATGCAAAGTAAAGTGAGAAGAATCAGATGATTATTGTGTACAATAACAGTGATGTTATAATGATGATGAACTGTCCAACACTTGGTTCCTCTGATCAATATAATGTTCCAAGACAATTCCAAAGGACTCATGAAGGAAAAATGCTATCTACCTCCAAAGAGACAACTGATGAACTCTTAAGTGCAAAGTAAAGTATAATTTTCTTTATTTCTGTCTTTTAAAAATATATATATATATATATATATATATATGGCCAATATGGAAATGTTTTATATGATTTCACATGTATAATTTACTGATATCATATTGCTTACCTTCTCAGTGGGTAAGGAACTCAATATTTAAAAAGAAAAGAATGTTAAAAATAAATAATAAACTTTTAAAAAGCAAAGAAAAGTTTTCTTCCATAGCAGACCTCCCAAACCCTATCCAAATCAATAAAAGGTATGACATACTTTAAAAAAAACAAACAAACATCATTTTGCTACACTTAGAAATTATAATTTAGATACAAACCACTTTCATTCTTAGGAATAGTTTCTTATATTGATTGATTATTTTCAGCTATTATTTAGGTCAAATTTAATTTTTTAATTTAATTATTTAAATATACTTAATTAAACATATTTCTTTTAACCATAAATCATTAAATTCTCCTTTCCCTTAGCTCAAATATTATTTCTTAGTTAGAAGATTTGGATGTCTCCATTGCAAATGAAAAGAACAACTATGCACTCAAAAAATTAAAAAATGGATGGAGTATTGTTATTTTTCTTTGAGATAATTAAGTCATGGAGCAGCTAGGTGGCGCAGTGGATAGAGCACCAGCTTTGAAGTCAGAAGGACCTGAGTTCAACTCTAATCTCAGATACTTAATATTTCCTAACTGTGTGACCCTGGGCAAGTCACTTAAATAGATTCAAATAAGTTTATAAACCAACTAGGAGAGTTTAGTTACTAGACTTGAATGTTTTTCATTCAAGTTAATACTAGGTAAGATGTATGTACCACTCTTATTCCCTTTACTAAGGAAGTGGCACTACAGTAGTAGAGAGAGCACCTGATGGCTGGCCATGAAGTCAGAAAGATCTGAGTTCAAATTTGTTTTCAGACACTTTAATAGCATGAGTCTGAGCAAGACACCTATTCTCTTGTCTCTCTCAATTTTCCTACCTTCCAAGGTGGCTATGCAGGCAAAATAAGATAATATCTATAAAGTACTATGCAAACATTAAAATACTATGCAATTCTATCATTATCGTTATTTCTAAATAATAAACTTGATAGTCTCTCTTCCCTGGGTTTTTATGACACTACCTTTTGCTGTGAGTTCTCAAGCTCTATTAGTTCTCAGTCTTCTTTGCTGAATAGCTATCCCTTTTTCTCCCTAAATATGGGTATATCCTAGTGATCTGTGTCCTAGGCCCTTCTTACTCTTTATATTCCTTCTTCATGCCTCCATTAGCTCCTATAAACTCAACTACAATCTTTATTCAGATGATTCCCAAATCATATATCCAGTCCTCAAATCTTGCCTAACTCCCAGTATGGCATCTCCAGCTGCTTACTAGCCATCTCCATTTAAATGAACCCCAACACCCCCACACACACAAGCATTCCAAACTGAACACTAAAACAGAATTCATTCTTTTCCCCCTAAACCCATCCCTTCTCTTAATTTAACTAATTCTGTCAAAGAAACCACTATCCTTTCAGTCATCCACATTCACTATCTAGGTGTAGCTTTGTCTTTACTCAACCTCTATATGCAAATGCCAAGTGTTTTTTAACCAATATCCACAAAATCTCATATACCTATCCCCAAATGTCTATTCACATCACTGTAACCTAGTTTAGGGTCTCATCAGCTTTAACCTGAACTACTATCACATTCTGAATTGTCTTCTAGCATCCAACCTCTCTTCTATAATCTATACTCCAAAAAGCTATCAAATTTAATTCCTAAAGCACAGGAATAACCTAATCTCCCTGTTCAAAAGCCTTCAGAAACTTCCTATTGTCTGTAGAATAAAACTCCAAACCCTCTGTTTGGCATTTAAAATCCTTCACTATCTGGTTCCAGTCTCTCATTCCAATTTTATTACACATCATTCCTCATTGCACATTCTACATTCCAGCCAAAAGGGCCTGCTTGATGTTTCCCATACATCTCGCCATCTGTCTTGTCTATCTATATGTGTGTCTGTCTGTCTGTCTCTCTTCTCTCCAACTGTCTCCCATATCTGGAATTCTCCTCCCTCCGTACTTTTGAATCATAGAATTCATAGCTCCCTTCAAAATTCCAGTTCTTTCAAAGGGTTAACTTGATTCCTTTCCACCCTCACCAATAGTTTTAACATCCCATTCTCATTGCTCTGTTATTTATTTGTATAAGAATCTTGCAATTACTTATTTATCTGTGTATTATTACAATCCCTAGTAGAATGTAAGCTCCTTAAGAGCAGGTACTGTCTTATTTTTGTCTTGTCATTCCCATAGAAATTAATGAGCTTTTAAATAGTTGTTGATTAACAATTTTACCAAGTTTTTCATCTATGACATAGGATGGAGTACACATAGCTACTCCTATTGTTGCCAAAAATGTGGGATTTCTCTATATTTCTAGCATGTGTTTCACTTCAACTTCTAGTTATATGTAATCTATTTAATTTGCTAGACTATTTTTATCTAGGTTGATTCAAAGTAACACATTTAAAGAATCTGAAGTTTTAAAATAAATAAATCTAGCAGCAATTTCAAAGCAAATACATGCCATTTGGCTGTAGCTTTCAAACAGTTGTAAAACATTTCCAGTTTTACTTCATTTTAACTTCATGAGCTCCCATTTCATATACCAGCTGTTAAAAACAATGTTTAAAAAAACCCACCACAGAAAAACTGCCCTGCCAGCCCACCATTATTGCAAGTTTATTTTAGGTAAAAGCAGACACTAGCATACATTAACACAATCTTTAAATACTCAAAACAAACCATGAAAGACACATGATCATGCATTCAATCACACAAAAAATTTAACCATGAGGGAGAGTTAACAAATTTAAATTGTAACAATAATATGAAAGGGAAGCATCTCACACTTCTAACACGGAACAAGATGAGAAACTACTTCAAAGCTCTCCACAAATATAAGGCATTATGATTACTGAAAAGTTATGCACTAATCTATAGCTATTTGCTAGCAGAATAGGGTAAAAATTACCAATTTAATTCAGCAGACCAGGAAAAAAATGACATTTTTAAAACTAATTAAGCAAGTCAGCTTATTCCTTTCTGTCCCTTCCTCCCCCAAAAAGATTCAGTAGATTGTTAACATGTGTAAGACAGGGTTGAAGTATATGTATCACCTATTCTCAATTATTTATAGACATTTTTAATAATAATTTCACACACACACACACACACACACATACACACACATATATAACATTTTACCATTTACCTCACCAGAGTTCCTATTAGAACAGAAACCACAAAACTTATTTTGCAAATGAGCAAAATGAATTAAAGAGTTTTACTCATCTAACGTTATATAGTCAGGCAGGTTTTTAAACCCTGGTCTTGAGAATCCAAAGCCATTATCATTTCCCATGACACAAGTGCTCTTTTGTCTTGTTTCTATGGCTCATATCTGGACTCCTGTTTTGTTTTTGTTTTGTTTTTTTTTTAAAATCAAATGGCAGGTAGCAACAGGCTGTGAAACTACTGTTGCTTTTTATTATACTGGGTCACTACTTAATATAGTGCCTAGGCACAATGTTTTATATATAGCATAACAAATGTTTAAATAGGAAAACAGGCTTAAAATGAGATGTGAAATATCAGATTTTCTGTTCCATATAGAAATACTTAACTTACATGAATATTTAAATATATACACACATACATATATAAATAAATAAATAAGTGATGGGAGATGGAGCCAACATAGTAAAGGAAGGAACTTGCCCAACCATTCCCCCAAACCACTTCAAATTCCTTTAAACAAATTTCTGAGTGTCAGACCATCCAAAAAGACAAAAAAAGGACATTTTGCAGCCAAAGACAACTTAGAAGGTCAGCAAAAAAGATTTGTGACACCAGGGTGAGAGTCTAGGGTGCAATCCTAGTGAAGGCTGAGTCAGCACAGCTCCAGCCCCAGCCTCAGTTCCACATCAGCAAAGCAATAACCAGTCTAGGGACCTCTGAAACAGCACCATTACTGGTGGCTTCAAGGTCTCTCAACCCAGAGATACTAAAGAGGACTTGGAAAGTCAGCAGATAAGATTTGTGGTAACAAGGAGTCCAGCAATCCCAGTGCAGGCCACACCAGCACAGCTCTAACCTGGCCCCAGCCCCAAATCCCAGTGACAGCAAAGCAGGATTCTGTTGCTTTAGAACACCAGATGTTACAGCTACACTGGGGCAGGCACACTCCTAGTAATTCCAGGGCAGGAAAGAGTGCTTGTGGTCAGGTATCTGGAAGGATCTCTGAAAACTTGGGAGAATGCACCCTCCCATCCTGGAAACAAACCTATTTTAACAAAGAGTTAAAGCTAAGTAATAGGCTAGGAAAATGAGCAGACAACAGAAAAAATTTTTGACCATAGAAAGTGATTATGCTAAAAAGGAAGCTCAAAATACATACTCAGAAGAAGATAACAAAGTCAAAACTCCGACACCAAAAGTCTCTAAGAAAAGTAAAAATAAAATTGTCAACTAAAATTAAAAATGGGGGGAAAGAATAGAAGTGCTACTAGTTGAGTTTTTTTATATTTTTTAAAATTTATTTTATATGAAAAAACAAAGTAAAAAAAATAGAAAAGGAATACAAAACAAAGGAAAACAAAAGCGAACAATGTCATGTGTCCAGCAGAACATCAGGGAGGATTCAAAATATATAATAACAAACTACCAGATCAAAAAAGTGTATATATAGGAGTAGAAGAAATTATATTCATTAATATCCATTTTTTCTTTATTCCCTTGTAAATTGTTCTTCGGTTCTCTGCTGCACACCTTATATATCCTTTATTCTTTTTTCCTTACTCTCCTCCTCACCGCCAAGCAAACTGCAGTTATGTGTATATATGTAGATATATACACGCATATACACACACACCCCACATAAACAGTTTTTCTATCCCTGTTGACTCTTTAATTAAATTTTGCTTCATAACTTGACTTTCTATTACTTAACTTCCTCCCACCCAAGGATCCCTCCCTTGTCTTCGTCCCTCACTTTTTGCTTCCCCATTCGCCAATCTTTCTAGCCTTATTTTTTAATAGATTTTGGAGAGTGCTATACTCTGACTCTCTTCCTCCCCCTAATGCCTCTATGTGTATTCTTCCTCTGCACCTCATTTGCATAATGATTTTTGCCTTAATGCTACCAATCTTTCTTTTGAGCTACCTATTGTTGATGTGAATCTTAAACATGTAATATACATTTCCCATGTTAAAAAAAAAAAAATTTGTCCATGTTTAAACAGTTTGCTCATGCTGAGTTCCTCAAAACTGATCTTTTGTATTGACTTTTATATGTTAAATTTTCTGTTAAATTTGGGTTTGGTTGATAGAAAGTCCTGAAAATCTGCAAATTCATTGAAGGTCCATTTTTTTCTCATTCAAATTTATTGATAACTTTGCTGGATTTGGTATTTTTGGCCACAAGACTAGTTCTTTTGTTTCTCTGTGGATATGAGTCCAAGATTTGAGGTCTTTTATTGTAGATGTTGTTAAGTCTTGTTTAAATTCCTAATTGTAGCTTGAGTGTATCTGACTTGTCTTTTTCTTGTTTCTAGAAAATTTTTTCCTTTGATTCCTTTGGGAATTTGCAATTATATTTCTGTATGTTTTCCACAAAGGATCTCTTTGAGGCGGTGATTAGTATATTTTTTCTATTTCTACTTTCCCCTTCTATTCTATCATTCCAGGACAATTTTCTTAGATTATTTCCTGCATTATTGTGTCAAGATTCTCTTTTTGGTCACAACTTTCTGAAATCCAATTATTCTTATATTTTCTCTAACTTTTTTTTTCAGAAGCTTCTTTTCTTGGATGATTTTTATTTTTTATTTTTAGTTTTTTAGTTTTTCCTTAATGTCTCTCATTTGATTTTTAAATTCTTTTTTGAGTTCTATAAATTCTCTCTGGGCAGAGAGCCATTTCCATACTCTTTGGAGTAGAAGCTTTTTTTAATTAAAGCATCTGTTGAAGAAGAAGTCTTCTCTATTTCCATAATATATGTTTCAATGGTGGGGATCTTTTTTTTCTGCCAATTCATTTTTTAAAATAAGAGGTATTACTGTAAGCACCTCTAACCAAGGGGTGAAGGGATGGTACCTCAAGCTTCCCTTCAGCTCTCCACTCTGACCAGAAACCTCAAACCAAGAGATCCACCCTCTTGCAAGTGCTGACAGCCATCAGCTTCCCTGACCCACTGCCTCTGAACTCACCAGGTGCTGGTACCTTCTTGTCCAGCGCCATGCCTCAGCAGCACAGCTGGGAGTAGCATTCCCAATCATTGAGGTTCATTTAGCCTTTCCAGACTCGGGCCTGACTCCACAAACTGTCCAGGAGGTAAAATTCTCTGTGGTTCCTGTAGAGGCTCCAGCCACATCTAGATAGCTTGAGAGGTCACAATTGTTTCTGCAAAGCTAGCCCACAGATGTTTGTATTTCAGACAGATCAATCCCCAGCCCAGGGTATTTCTTCAGAACTTCTCAGGTTCTATCAAGAGGATCATTGTTCTGCCCCAAGTCTTCTAGACTTTTCATGAGTCTAATTTGCTCTGCAGGGTAAACCTGTTCTATTTGTGGGGGAAATCAGGGAAAACTTGAAATTTACCAACCTACTCCACTATATTCCCAGAATCCTCCTCTGAGGTTTTTTTTTAAAGGGCACATTTGTCTTTAGACACTTTTAGAGGAAGTTTTAAAATTTGGAAGTCATCCCACATTAAAAACAACAACTCACTAACGTTAGAATCATAGAAATTTAGTTCTAGAACTGAAAAAGTCCTGAGAGGTCTATAAGGCAATCAACAAACACTTATCATCATCTAGTGTAATGGGCTGAAACTGAGTTGATGCACTGAGATACGAGTGTTTAAAGCTAATCACCAATTGGACAATACTCTATTAGCATATGCTTGGAGAAAGAATGGTCCTGCCCACTACTCTATGCAGATTTGATCTGTTGATTTGTAGAGAGCCTGAGGAAGGATTTAGAGAGTGGAGTGGGATGAGTGAGGTGGCACGGGAGCTGGAGAAGAAAGAGGAGATTCCTGTGTCCTTGCTCTCTCCTCTAGCTTTTAAAAGGAATAAAGATTGCTTATCCAAGCATTTGCAATTATGGGTGTGCCACAAGTATCCAGGGTGCTAATGCAGTCATCACATTTGGTGCCCATCATGGAACCAAGGACCCTTCTTTCACTGAAGAAGTCTCTGGTGACCAGGAAATTAGGTGAGTATTTTAGTAGACAAACAGGAAACTTACTTTGTTAAGGGCTAAACTAGTAACCTTTTCTGGCTGAAATGGGACAGATGTTAGGAAAAGCTTCTCCTCCATCCCCAGCCCCAGCCTCATCCCCACCCCCGCCCCGTAGGGGCGCTGTAGAAAGCATATTTAATTTGATCAAGGGGAAAAGCTTAATTATAACTTGGGAACAGATCGCTAGACTCTTGGGTACATTAGAACACATGTCCCCTTGGTTCTTAGAGGAAGAAGAAATTACACCAGATAATTGGAAACTGGTGGGACAACAACCATGTAAATACTACAATGATAAAAGTCCTCATTCAATTTCCATCAAAGCATTCTATGTATACAACTTAATACAATTGGCCTTAAGAATCCTGCAAGTTATAGAAAAAAGAAAAGTTCTAGGAACAGCCAGATGAGGAAATCTGAGGAAAAAGAGGAAGACAATGAACAGATTAATGACCATATCCCCACAGGGCATGAAGTAAGGTTCAAGGGTGTGGTAACTTTCCATCCCACCAGGAAGCTTCAACACTCCCTATGGAGCAGATAATTGACCCTCTTCCATCAACTCCACCTTCCAGGATGGAGGGAAGAAGAATAGTGGGAGGGGCAGTGATGCCACCAACACCTCCCCCCCCCCTCCTATGAGAAAATTGCAAAAGGCAATACTTAAGGCCACTGAGGAAGGGAGGGATATAGGTGATCTGAAACTGGATATGTATCCAGTGATTCAACATTTAACTCTTCAGGTCAAGAAAATAGAAAATATGCTCTTTTTGATATAGAAATACTCAAAGACCTGAAAAAGGCTCTTTATGGGGCTACATCAGCTTATGTTAAGATGTTATTACAGAATTTGGCTTATGAAGTCTTAACCTCTAGGGACTGGAAATCTATAATAAGGACATGCTTAGAACCTGGACAAAACTTGGGGCTTTCTGAATATAGTGAGCTCTGTAGGATACAAGCCCAACAAAATAGTCAAAGTGGAGTTAATACTCCATTCATCTATGACCAACTAATAGGTGTAGGTTCTTATGCAGAAATTTCAGTACAGATTAATTGCTCCATAGCAGCATATGAGCAAATTGCTGCTGCTACTATCAAAGCATGGGCTTCTCTCCCCAATAAAAACAACAAAGGTAAAGCCTTCACAAAAATAACACAAGGGCCAGATGAACCCTTTGCTGATATTGTGGGATGTTTGCAGACAGCTATTATATGAACTAATGGCGAAAATACAGTAACAGACATTTTGATAAGGCAACTTGCTAAAGAAAATGCTAATGAGGTTTGTAGAAGAATTATACTAGGACTATGCAAGGATGCTCCTTTAGAGGAGATCATAAGACGCTGTGTCACAGTGGGCACAAATGCCTTTTATAGCCAGACTATAATGCAGACTTCTCATGATCCTAAAATGGGAAGACAGGGTCTCCTCTGGCAACAGGGTCTCTTCTGGCAAGGGACTTCCAGAGAGACTAATCAATGCTTTCAATGTGGTAAAATAGGGCATCTGAAAGCTCAATGTTGATATAGAGACAGAATGAGAAAACAGGGTGGGAGAACAAGACCCAATATCCCATGTCCAAAATGCAACAGAGGCTTCTATTGGGCCTCAGAATGTAGACTGATTCAGGGAAACAGGATGAGAGGCCCACCTCTGGGCCCCAGGTAAAAAAACACTTGGGGCATGATGGCAGCCAATGCTACATACAGAGAGTGCTTAGAAGTCCAGTACCCAGACATGACCAATCAGCCAGGAAGCCATCTGATGGGAAAAGGGGATGACACAATCAACCAGTCAGAAAGCAACCTGATGAGAGAAAGGGATTACAATTGGGGAGAATAGAGTTGTATGCAGCTGGGACAAATGAAATAAACCCTAGAGAGGTGAAATCTGTTCCTCTCCAGCCTATGGATCCCTTGCCTCCAGGCACAGTAGGTTTGACCATTTCACCTCCTGAGAGTACATACAAAACACTGTCCATCCATACACTAATGTGGGAAACTGGAGAATGTGTAGATAATATCCCAGTTACTAATACAGGTAGACAATGTGTGACTTATCACCCAGGAGAAGTAGTAGCATCAGGTATACTGATAAAGAATCCTAATAAGCAATCTGAAGATAGTCGCCCAGATTTTGACTCTAAGCAACAAAATCCAGGAATATATTAGACAGCAGCTGTGACAGCTGACTGACCTATGCTCACTATCTATATAAATGGCATACCATTAGAAGGACTGGTAGACACTGGTGCAGATTATACAGTCATTAGAAGTGCCAACTGGCCCAGTCACTGGCCAAAGATTAAAGCAGATACCTACATGTCTGGCGTAGGAGGATCAATAGCAGCTGAAGTTAGTGCTACCCCCTTGAGATGGACTTCTGAAGATAAAACAGGAGTTTTTACTCCTTTTATAGTTGAAAAAAATCCCCATCAACCTGTGGGGAAGAGACATTTTACAACAATTAGGGTTAAAAATGAGTACTTCGGTTTTTTAGGCAGGGCTGCTGTTGAAAGCCTGCCAATACTTTCACCTGTTTCTATCCAATGGAAAATTGATACACCAGTATGGATAGAACAGTGGCCCTTAGATAGCAATAAAATTCAGACCTTATTAGACATAGTACAGAAGCAACTTGACCAAGGAGCAACTCACAACCTTCTCTAAGTCCTTGGAATTCCTCAGTATTTGTTGTAAAAAGGAAATCTGGAAAATGGAGGATGTTGACTGCTTTTAGAAAGGTAAATGAACAGATGGAAACTATGGGAACTCTTCAGCCTCGGCTTCCATCTCCTACTCAATTGCCTAGAGAATGGCCTCTTTGGGTTATAGACATTAAGAATTGTTTCTATACTATCCCTCTAGATAAGGAGGATATGAACAGATTTGTTTTTTCGTGCCCAGCGTTAACTTAGCTGAGCCTTATAAAAGATATGAATGGACAGTTTTGCCACAGGGAATGAAATACAGCCCTACTATGTGTCAAATGTATGTTGCTGCTGCTCTTACTCCAGTAAGAAAAACATTTCCAAAAGTAATATTATTACATTATATGGATGATATAGTGGGATGTGCACCTGAGGAACAAATGTAGAAGTATGTCTACAAAAGACCATGGAAACACTAAGAAACTATAAATTGCACATAGCTCCAGAAAAAATTCAAAGACATGCTCCTTTTCAATATTTAGGATATGAAGTATACACTAAGGTGCTTACAATACAAAAACTGTCCTTAAGAACAAAGAAGCTAAACACCTTAAATGACTTTTAGAAATTGATAGGAGATATCCAATGGATGCAGCCAGTGTTAGGCTTGACTACCTATCAATTGCAACCGTTATATGATATTTTAAGGGGAGACAGTGGTTTAAACTCACCACGCCAGCTTACAAAAGAAGCTCAAGAGGCTTTGAGAGAAGTTGAAATGGCTTTATCCAATGTGGTTGAAAGAGTCACTCAAAAACCCTTGGAAATAGTAGTTTTTGCTATATAAGAAGCATCCACAGCAGTCCTTCATCAAGGAGACAGTGTGATAGAGTGGGTGAGCCTCCCAGCACAACCAGAACAAAACCTTACTCCTTACCCAGTGCTTGTGGCTAGAATTTTATTAAAGGCCATTAAGAGAGCAGTACAATTATCTGGGATAAGACTGACAAGATTTATACACCTTTTATATTAATACACAAATTAATGTGTGCTGCAAAACCATCTCAGAGTGGCAAATTTTATTAGCCATGGCTCCTACACATGGGTTTCCATTAAAGATAACCAGACTATTACATAATTGGTGATGGATTCTTGAAGAAAAGGTTTCTAAAGTTCCTCTTAAAGAATCAACTATCTTTACAGATGCATCCAAACATAATATTTGTGCTGTATACTCTCATGATTTAACTATAAAGAGAGTAGTCAGAACTCCTTTTCAGTCCACTCAGCAGAATGAATTGTATGCAATCATTCTAGCTCTTACTTATTATCCAGGAGATATAAATATAATATCTGATTTAGCCTATTCAGTAGGTGTGGTACAAAGAATTGCCATAGCCCAAATAAAACTTGCACCTTCTAATATATATCAGCTCTTTAAGGAACTTCAAGAGCAAGTAAGAAAGCATCCAGGTAAGATTTATATCTTGCATGCCCATTCGCATAGTGGACTTCCAGGTCCTATTTTTGATGCGTGTGTTAATTCAAAGGCAGATAAATAGCCTTCTAGCTATGTTGGCCAATACTCCTTTATTTCAAGAAGCTCAGGAATCTCATTCTAAATATCATCAGGCTGTTTGAGCTTTATGTTTACAATGTGGAATAACAAGAGAGGAAGTAGAAGCACAGTAAAAGCCTTTATAGCTTGCCTTCCTTTCCAGGGAAGAACCCTCGTGATTTGAGACCCAGTGAAGTTTGGCAGATAGATGTGGCCCATTATAAATCTTTTGGTCCCCTGTCTTTTATCCATGTTGTGGTAGACAGTTTTTCAGGATTCACTTTTGCAATACCAGCAACAAATGAGACAGCCTGAGTGATCACTGAATTCCTTATCCAAGCATTTGCAATTATGGGTGTGCCACAAGCAATAAAAACAGACAATGGTCCTGCATATACCTCCAAACATTTTGCACATTGTGCACAGTATAAGATTTTACACACCACTGGCATACCTTTTAATTCTCAAGGACAGGCAATAGTAGAGAGGAGAAACAGAAACATTAAGATGCTCCTCCAAAAACAAAAGAAAAGGGGAGCCACAGGTAACCCTAGAGAACTTCTAAATTTAGCTCTTTATACTATTTACTTCTTGATTTTTGACAAAGATGCACTGGCTCTGCCAGACAGGTTTTATAACCCACTGCGAGCAGCTCCACTATCTTTAGATAATCGCTAGGTGACATGGAGAGACCCAGAAAATGGTGAATGGAAGGGACCAGATAGGTTAACTGCTTGGGGGAGAGGGTTAGCTTATATCTCTACAGGTGGAGAAGGGATCAGATGGGTGCCAACAAGCCATATTTGCCTTGTCCATCGGAGAGACATGGAGCAGACTCTTGAAACGAAGTAGACCCAAGAAACATCGGGTGGTTCCGTTGCTGACTGTGCCCACCAATGAAAGAGCCTGGCAGTTATGGCATTTGAATCATGGGCATCAAAAATTGTTGGACTTCAAAATCCTCACGAATCACTGGATTCTCTGAGACATAAGACTGTTGTAGGACTTGAAAACCCTCAGCAATCATTGGATTCTCTGAGACATGATAAGACTGGTGTAGGACTTGAAAGCCCTCAGGAATCATTGGATTTTCTGAGAAATGATAAGACTGTTGCAGGACTTCAAAATCTGCTAGAATCACTGGATTCCTTAACACATAATAAGACTGTTGCAGGACTTCAAAAACTTGCGGGGACTATTGGATTTCCTGACACGTGAAGCAATGGACAATAGTTTGGTTTTGGACTATCTCTTGGCTGCTGAAGAAGGCGTATGTGTGACTGTTGTTTACATACCCCTCCTTCTAGGACTTCTGGAAATCTTTTACAACACCATGTTGATTCATATTCTTTATTATATCACTACTTGCATGTACAATTCATGTTTGTTACTACACATTGAGCTTGCATTGACTGTGGGGAGAGTCATCTCTAATAGCCTGTGCATTGTTGCTATATGCTTATGTAATACCTCCCATGCTAATGGGTTTGTGCATACCTGTTTCTAATAATATCCTTCAGCCCAGAAACCCACTAGCAATCCCCACTTCCCTTTGGTGCTTTTCATCTCCCTTCCTGAGATGTCAGGGAGGGCATGATCATCTCCTTTTTAGTGCTTTCACCTCCCTTCCTGAGAAGTCGGGGGGGGGGGGTGTCATGATCACCTCCTTTTCTGTATTTTCACCTCTTTCTTGAGAAGTCAGGGAGGGCGTGATCGCCTCCCCTTGGGGGCTCTCACCTCCCTGAGAAATCAGGGATGGCGTGACCACCTATGCTCTAAAACAAAGAAAGCGGGAGATGTAATGGGCTGAAATTGAGTTGATGCATTGAGGTCTGAGCACTTAAGGCTAATTACCAATTGGACAATACTCTATTAATATAGGCTTGGAGAAAGAATGGCCCTGCCTACTAGGCTGTGCAGATTTGATCTGTTGCCACATATAAAGATTGAGGAAGTCGGAGGTGGCTCAGAGCTGGAGAAGAAAAAGGAGATTCCTGTGTCCAAGCTCTCTCTTCTGGGTTTGAAAAAGATTAAAGATTGCTTATCCTCACTCTGGCTGATTCTAAAGTATCCAGGATGCTAGCATGGTCATCACAATCTAGTCCAACTTAATCATTTTACAGAGGAGGAAACTTAATCTTAAGGAGGTTAAGAGACCTCTTTAAAGTCACCCAGGTATTATTAAAACTGGATTTTTAACCAGAGTCTTTTAAAAATTGAGTGAAACTGAGACTACTAGTTAGTCACTATTAAATCTAGAATTTCTAATTATCTGTACAAGACATAAAAAGTCGTTTGCAACTGACTAAAACTTAAGACACAAATACTGAAATTATTCTATGATCGTCATGTGACAGTGCAAATTTTCATGTTATTTTACATTAAACTAAGTAAGAAAAGCATATCAGTGGAAGAGACGAGCTAATAAAGAATCAAAAATGGAACTCAATTATTAAGTGTTCAAAAAGCTGAGGCACATAAATTACCTAATCAAAACCAAATTATTTGTTAAGAATTGCTAGGAAAACTAGCAATCTGACAGTAATTAGGCTTAGACTAACAGCTTATACCATATTCCACAGTAAATTCAAAACAGATATGTAACCTATTAAAGATCATAGCATAAAATTTTAGAAAAGAAACACATCTTACACTTTTTACAACAATGCATAGGAGATAAATTTGTAACTCAAGAAGAGATAGAGATAATTACCAGAGATAATTGAAAAGCTTTTGCACAAACAAAATTAATACATCTAAGATAGGGCAAGTCATGGATTGGAGAGGGGGATCTTTATATCTTTATATTATATATATATATACAATATTTAATTATAGAAAAGCACTGGAAAACATGGAACTCATGCAAAATATAACCAGGATGGCTAAAGCACTGGCCCTGAAGTCAGAAGGACCTGAGTTCAAATCCAACCTCAGACACTTAATACTTCCTAGTTGTATAATACTGAGAAATCACTTAACCCCAATTGCCTCAACAACAACAACAAAATATATATATAAATAAAACCAGGAAAATATGTATAATGATCATAACAATATTAATTAAAAGAACCATCACCATAAAATATGAAAAATTAATATTAGGAATTACAAATAATACCCTTAGCCCCAAAGAAGAAATATTAAAGGATATCTCCCTCCAACTCTTTTTTTTTTTTAATGGGGCATAATAGGGGGCAGCTAGAAAGTGCAGTGGATAGAACACCAACCCTATAGTCAGATGGATCTGAATTCAAATCTGATATCAGACACTTAACACTTCCAAGCTACATGACCCTGGGCAAGTCACTTAATCCTAAATGCCTCACAAAAAAACCAAATAAATAATATGAGAAGAAGAGGGAATGGAGGTCCATAAATGTGGAACACCATCTATAATATCAGATTTTTTTCAATGCATTAAATTGATTTTGCTCCATTCTTTATCTCTTCTTTTTAAAAAAGTGTATATATGTGATAATTCGAAAGGAGAGAAAAGGGAGGGATACAGAGCAATATGAAAACAAAATATAAATAAAAATAATTTTCAAAAAAGATTCACACTAAAAAAAGGCAAAAAGCTTTAATGAAATACTTATGTGCTAAACACATAATACAAATGCAAATATGGGGTGGGGGTGGGGGGTGGGAGAAGAACAATACAACTCCTTTTAAAGAGCTAATATTCTAACGATAGAAAATATATACAGGAAGTTACATCTGTCAAGTGACATGACAGTAGATCTTTGAGGATAGTGGTAAAGCAAATGGTAATGAATCTTTTTAAACATTCCAATGATAACATATCCATTTTTGATATTCTTTTGACTTCTTCAAAAGCACTAACAATTTTGGCAGTAGGACCTTTCAATTCCCAGTCTCAAATAGATGGCCAGTTGCTAGATCAACTCTTCACAAAGTTTGCTCACATGAATATGTATGGGATGTGATAAAGAGTATAATGTGGGGGGTGGACCTTGGAAAACAGAACAGTTGCCTCTTCATCAGTGACTGGAGCAAAAGGAAAAAAGGGAGAAATTATGTCAAAGTATTTTAAAATGGAATGAAGCTAGATGTTCAAGGCAATTCTCCTCTCTTTCCTTAATAAAGCTTGATGCAAGGGAGCAGGGAGCAGCAGGTAATATGAAAATTTGAAGAGTGAACCTGATCTAAAACTATATTATAAAGCAGCAGTCACAAAACCATTTGGTATTGGCTAAGAAATAGATTCGTTGATCAGTGGAACAGGTTAGATTCACAGGACAAAATTGTCAATAACTGTAGCAATCTAGTGTTTGACAAACCCAGATCCCAACTTTTGGGATAAGAATTCACTATTTGACAAAAACTGCTGGGAAAACTGGAAATTAGTATGACAGAAACTAGGCACGGACCCACACATACCACCGTATATCAAGATAAGATCAAAATGGGTTCATAATTTAGACAAAGAAAAAGAGATTATAAATAAATTAGAAGAACATAGTGTAGTTTACCTCTCAGACTTGTGGAAGAGGAAGGAATTTGTGACCAAGAAGAAGTAGAGATCATTATTGATCACAAAATAGAAAATTTTGATTATGTCAAGTTAAAAAGCTTTTGTACAAACAAAACTAATGCAGACAAGATTAGAAGGGAAGCAATAAATTGGAAAACATTTTTTACAGTTGAAGATTCTAGTCAAGGTCTCATTTCCAAAATATAGAGGGAATTGACTCTAATTTATAAGAAATCAAACTATTCTCCAATTGATAAATGGTCAAAGAATATGAATAGACAATTTTCAGATGATGAAATTGAAACTATTTCTACTCATATGGTCACTACTGATCAGAGAAATGCAAATTAAGACAACTCTGAGATACCTGTCACCCTGTCAGATTGGCTAAAATGACAGAAAAAGATAATGACAAATGTTGGAGGGGATGCGGTAAAACTAGGACACTGATACATTGCTGGTGGAGTTGTGAACAGATCCAACCATTCTGGAGAGCAATTTGGAACTATGCCCAAAAAGTTATCAAACTGTGCATACTCTTTGATCCAGCAGTGTTACTACTGGGTTTATATCCCAAAAAGATATTAAAAATGTTTGTGGCAGCCCTTTTTGTAGTGGCTAGAAACTGGAAATTGAATGTATGCCCATCAATTGGAGAATGGCTGGATAAATTGTGGTATATGAATGTTATGGAATATTATTGTTCTGTAAGAAATGACTAGTAGGATGAATACAGAAAAGCTTGGAGAGACTTATATGAGATGCTAAGTGAAATGAGCAGAACCAGGAGATCATTATACACTTTAACAACAATACTACATGAGGATCAATTCTGATGGAAGTGGATGTCTTTGGCAATGAAAAGATCCAATTCAGTTCCAATTGATCACTGATAAACAAAACCAGCTATACCCAGAGAAAGAACATTGGGAAATTAATGTGGACTGCTTGCAAAAATACAAGCATTTTTGGGAAGTTTTTCTTCCCAATTTATTTTTACTTTTCTAAATCCAATTTTTCTTATGCAACAAGAGAAATGTATAAATATGTACACATATATTGTATTTAAGATATACTTTAACATGTTTAATATGTATGAAACTGCCTGCCATCTAGGGGAGGGGGTGGAGGGAAGGAAGGAAAAAGTTGATAAAGAAGTGATTGCAAGGGACAATGTTGAAAAATTACCCATATGTATGTTCTGTCAATAAAAAGCTATAATAAAAAAGAAAAAAGGAAATTTGAAGAGCAAAAAAAAAAGGTTTGTAACAACTGTTATGGAGAATATGACAGAACTAATTAGTATGACTTTCAAGGTTTTGAAATTGAATAACTGAAAAATGGTAAAGCTCTCAGCAAAAATAAGGAAGTTTAGAAAAATTTAACTTGTGGTAGGTGAGTTTGAGGGGGAAGATAATTAGTTGTATTTGGGGCATATTGAATATGGAATATCTTACATCTGGTTTTGTAGAGGGCTGGAACTCTGAAAAGGTGTACTTGAATCTAAAGACAGCAGAGTACTTAAGATTAATTACCTACTCAATGTGAGATAAAGATTCTATATGATATGGTGATGTGATGGCTCTCCTCATGATTGGTGCTTGCTGAATATGTTGTGCAGAGGTAATCGTAAGCAAAGATTGGAGGGCTGAGGGTGAAGGTTGGAGTCTCTCGGCTATAGCACACTGAGAAGAGAAGACTTCAGGCTCCAGACTCCAGAGTCCAGGATTCATCTTTAATGAGCCTAGTGGCACTTGCCTGCCTCCTTCACTTCTCCTCCTAAAGACCAAGGACTTTGATTGATCCTAACTCTGATTGATCCTGAGGCCCTCCAGAGAGATAGCCCAGACATTATATATGAATATGGAATATCTTACATCTGGTTCAAAATGTGCAATTGGCCATTAATATGAAATAGAAACTCAGGAAAGAAACCAAGGATGAATATATAGAACTAGGTATCATCACCATAGAAGAAGAATAGTAATTTACTGAAAGATCATTTAAAATAACATTATTACTGTCTACTAAATAGAAGACACGGTTCACATAGTGCCTTTGATACCTATTATCTGTGTGACCCTGAGCAAGTCATTTAAGTCACATGGATTTTTCATTTTTAAAAGGAGGGAGTTCAGTTAGACCGACTCTGATGCTCCTTCCAAATCTAAATCCTATGATATTATTTAAGAAATTGTAATCTTGCCAATTAGTGAACTGATAATAGAATTTCTACATACCTAAATTTTCTATCCTTTGAAAACTATTGCAGGAACTTTCAAGAAGTCATTCTTGGATGATATCCCAATGAAATACAAAGTTGAAATATTGACTCTACAATGCCAACATAAACTATTCTGACTGGTTGCTTTTACTTGAATAGACAAAATAAATCAGATTGGGCACTGTGTATACAAAGTTTTATTTTAAAAGTAAGTTCCAAAAAAGTAAAACAAAATAAAAACTTTAAAAATAAATAAAAGTAAACTGATTGAGGATGATGGAATCACAAGACTAACAAGATGGGAAGATTAGATTTTTTTCCAATTCCTTTGATCTCTCAAATCTCTTCAAAAATAGAAGTTATACATACACCAGAAATAAAGCAATTTCAGCTGTTTCTATGGTCTAGAATATCAAGGACCCAAATGAGGTAAAACTCCTGTGAACTAAAACAATAATTCCTAAATGCTAATGTACTTATTTAGTACTATTTCCTCTACCTACTACCACACTAGCGGCAGGGTTGCACAAGTAATCCACAAACTTGCAACAGAACTCAACAATATATCCTGCCCCACCCCATTCTAAGAACACTAAGATTCAGAAGTCTGTTCAGGATATGATAGCAGAATGTAACAGAATAGTGTTATGCCACAAGAGTTCAGAATGAAAAAACGAAACAACAAGGGAAAACTGAGGCAGTATACCTGTAAGTAGTACTTCACAAAGTCCAAGAGCCCAGCATCAAGCTGAGGCCAACTTTGTCCCCTCAATTCACGTGAGGCAGAAAACAAGACTTAAGAACAATGAATTTTCCAAGTTGAGAACAGATTAATTAAGCCTCTTTGAGTTTTAACTCCTAGGAAAATGCCACCAAAGGGAATGTAGTTAGATATAAGCAATAGGGGGAAATAAAGAAAAAATACTGAAATTAACAAAAAATTTAGGGGGAAAAATACACAGCATAAGCAGTATATAAACAAATAGAAGATATTAATAACAAAGGACTATAGTGTTCATATCACAAAAATGTGTTCTGGCATCTCTGAAGGAATATTTTTAAACAAAGGAGAATTAATCAAAGTAAAGCAAAAGACCTTGTAGATTTCCAAAAGAACCATAGCAGGATGTTCTGGAATGTTTTAAAAGAGAAGTAAGAATTTTGAAAGCAAAATGTATGGATTATACAGTAGAAATTATTTTCAGAACAACAACAAAAAAAAAACTTGAAACAAAGGTGGCAAATCTCAGCAAAGAAATAAAAGAATATGTGACAGACATTGCAAATTCACAGAAGTGAAGAAAAGAAGCAAAAACAAATAACATTAAAAGAAAGAATAATCTCCATACAAGTTTGACAGGATGTGTAGAGACAATCTAAGGATTATAGATCCACCAGAACACTGGTAAAAAAACAACTAATTAAGGTTAATGAAAGTTGTCTTGAAAGAACTAGGAAAGTGGAGTTAAATATCAACATTCATTCACCATTTTGCCTATACAGGAAAAAATATATATGTGAACCGTGCATTTTGCTTTCATAGTTATAAAAATCAATTAGCACCATTTCTAAATAGATCACTCATTCATGGCCCCTCTATTTATAACCAAAATATGCTGAATAAATTTGAATTTGGCAAAAATTAACTTTTCTCCTAAAATAATTATATTCATGCTGATTTTTAAAGAATTTGTTGTTATTCAAATGGAAAACTTTAGATTTTTCATGTGGGAATCTGCATAATACTTGGGTATACTAAAAAATAAAAAAGAAAATACCCAATCTGAATGTAATTAAAGCTGTTGCTAGGATGTACATTTCAGGCAGCAGAACTATGTTTTAATCACTTTTCTCCTCAGTCTGAATATTAAAGAACTTATTCTTAGCAGTCAAAAGGCTAGCATGAAATTGAACAGCAGCATCTCTAAATCTTAGAAAACCACCTATGTTTATATTTAGACTATCTGCACATGTATACTTTCTTTACCCTATTCAATCAATCTTTAACTTCTCATGTTTTGGGCATCCTCTTTTCATTTCTTCTTGCTAAGCAAAGGAATGGATAATTTTGGGGATCATTATTGCTTACTAAATGTTGCATATATTTAAGAGATGATATTATCTGTAATAATATTCAAAATATGATATTTTCACATCAGCATAAAAGTAGAGAAGTTTAGGTAAGGATTCAATGTAGCTATTAAATGAGACAAAAATTACAAGAAAAATTACTAACAATTCTAGTGAATTAATATGTAAAACTAATTCATCAGAGTCATTAATCTTATTCAAATAATAATGTTCTCATGTGTTTGTAGAGTCAAAGGAGGGTAAGAGTCTAAAAAACTCTGAAAAGCTTCTAGCTTTTTATGTGGCAAGGAGCTTTCAGTTTTTATTCCAAACAAGGCAAAAAAGATAGTAAAAAGCAACTCTGGATTTCTATTTGAGCATATAGGCACATACATACATATATAGTATTTTGATCAACTTTTGTATATATAGCTATGTGTACATTTAAACTTGTACACACTCCTATGGGGAGAGAACAAAGGCAAAGCTTCTCCCCTAAAACTATTGCTTTGTAATGTCAACAAGTTGGTTTCTATCCGATTTTAATGACAATGATTTGGGATGTATGATTTGAAAAGCAGAGGTACTCCTCCCAATAGTGCACATTGTAGCCCATTCATACTACCCTATTTTGTTCAATTCTTATACAAGTCTCCTTACAAATTATCAACCAGAGGATCCACTTGACATGCTGAGGGCTGTCCTTTAAATAAATTGACTTTGCAGAGATATCAATGGAATTCATTCTTGATACATGACCAGACTATTCTCTTTTGTGGTCATACATATTTCTTCACCTCTATTTTCTCATATCACATCTCTCATTCCTTTGCAGACCGAGTTCCAATCTCATTACCCAACTAATTGCTCCAAAATTACCAATGGACTATTGTCATACCAAAACTGACTTACTTGCTCTTAACTGAACATGATACTTCATCTCCTAGGTCTTTTCTTGGCTTTGTAATTGATTACCCTCCACCCCTGGAATGCTCTGTCCCTAATCTCCACCTGTGCTATCTTCAAGATTTAGTCACACCCAACACAGGAAACTTCTCTCAGTCCTTTGCCAGGGCCTTTTCTTGGAAGTTATCTTGTATATCTTATACGTATACAATTATTTGCATATTGACCCCCCTACTTAGAATATGAGCTTCTTCAGGACAAGGACCATATTTCTGTCTGTCTTTCTGCATCCTTTGCTTAGCATAGTTTCAAATACATAGAAAGTTTAATACTTATTGGTTGACACTGCCACTTAATGATACCATTGTTTTATGCATTACAATGTATTAATGATCAAAATGTCAAAGAATAAAATTATCTTTGTTGTTATATCTTTCAAAGAATTTTATGTAATTTTCTGATATACATGGAAGACACCTTATTAGAGGAAAATTTTGATACTTTCATTTAAAATAACCTTTTCATTGGTAATACAATAATATTATTGTATTATGTAAAATGATCTTTTGCACATTGTTTCTGATAATGTCAAAAAATTCAAATGTAGGCAACAGAATACAAAATTTTAAACAACTGACAGTTTTCTTTTCTAAATAGAATTTATTCTAAATTACTCAGTTAAATTTCATCATACTTTTAATTGATTTGAGGTCAATGATAATTTTCAAAACTATTGAAAACTATTAAAAAATAACCAATTTTTGCATCAGCTTGTGTTTTCCACACACTACTTAAAATAACATAAGCAAAGTTGATCTAAAGCTATTCAATATTCATTCCAGTTTACATATTTTGGAATTTTTTAAACAAGGAAATTATCTATACAAAAAAAAGGCCTCTAATGAATTAGTTCTGCATATTAATTCATTTGAATTATTTGTAATTTTTCTTCTAACTGCTGTTTCATTTAATAGGTTCATTGAGTCACACTCCTCTACTTTTACACTGATGGGAAAATATCATACTTTGAATATTATTACAGATAATATCATCTCCCAAATGTATGCAACATTTAGTAAACAACAATAATTCCCCAAATTACACATTTTAATGTTATGGTGAACTCTGAGTAATACTCTCTAACAATGCAAAAAAAAAACAAATAAACAATGCAACTGCTGTATATCCAGGCATAATAAAGAGTCTTGAATGAATTCAGGAGGACAAGAGTTCTTCAAGTTCAGTGTCAGATATCTACTTGCAGTATAACCCAGGATAATCCATTTAAGCTTTTAATATCCCAGAGTACTTTTTAAGTGAATATTTTATTAGCTAATAATTCTCTGTCTTTAGTTTAATGGTACATTTACTTTCAAAATATAATCTGAGGTAAAACTTTTTTTTGTGAAAAAAGCAAATATATTAGAGCTTCCAATTATGCTTAAAGAAGACTTATAGAGGACATGAGGAATTCAAAATTAATTGCTTTGACCAACTTGTATGATAAATTTTTAAATTACCTAAGAAAGATTTTTTCAAATGAATAAGCAATTCTTAGAAATTCTTAAATATGAACACCTCCTGAGGAGCCAAGACAAACCCTATCTTGATGACAGAGAAGATTAGCTCTTGAAAATTCTTCTTTTAAAAAATGTCATTTTCTACATGGAGAAACAATTCAAAATGGCCAAAGTAATACATGGGGATGGAGATGGGATTCCAGCCTGTTTCCTGAAGTCAATTAATTATACTGTTTACTTTAACTTTATGAATGTCTGTATAACATACCCAAAAAAATTGTGGTAAAAAAAAATTGGGGCGGGGCTGGAATGACCACCCATAGTGTCAGGTTAAACTATTCTCATTTTGGGGTGAGGAGAGGGAAGTCATTTTATATACCTTTTTTTTTTTTTTTTTAAAGTTTATTCCTCAACAAGATTACACAGTTGACCTGTGATGGACTTGGCTCTTTTCAACAACGAGGTGACCAATAGGTGATGGAGAGGACCAAAGGGGCTTAATTTGGATCACAACATATTATTTTCATTTTTTTTTTTTTTGTTGTTTGCTTGCTTGTTTTTTTCCTTTCTCATTTTTTTCCTCTTTTGGTCTGACTTCTTGTATAGCATGATAAATGTAGAAATATATTTAGAAGAACTGCACATGTTTAACCTATGTTGGATTATCTGCTGTCTAGGAGGTGGGGAGGGAGAAAAACTTGGAATACAAGTTTTTGCAAGGATGAATGTTAAAAAACTATCTTTGCATGTATTTTGAAAAATAAAAAGCTATTATCATAAACAAGTTTGTTCTTTAGTGAGTGAAGCATAAAGTTAGCTACTACCTATCTTAATTAGATAAGCAGTGATAGACTACTACCGAAATATATGTAAAGTACACAAAAATTAGGAATATTTTAATTTTACCATAGGACTACCATTTAGGCTAGAAAAGTAGATATACAATGTGTAACTATAAGAAAAGGATCAATCAAGTATGAAGCTACATAATAACAAAAACCAAAATTAGAGAATAATTTTTGTTTCAGTGTGCTAGATAATAAATTATATGATAAGCACTTTTTAACTACTTTTAACTTTTTTTTTTACTACTTTCTATTTTTTAACTAGAAACAAAATTTTTAAGAAATGAGGTTGTTATTCAATTCAAACATTTATTAAGGGTCAATTATGCCTAATGATTCCATTAAGCAAAGGACATAAAAGTCTAAAATAAGTTCCCATTCATAATTTTCAAGGACTATATAATCTTTTTTTTTTTTTTTTTTGCTAAGCAATTAGGGGTTAAATAACTTTCCCAGGGTCACACAGCCAGGAAATGTTAAATTTGAGGCCAGGTTTGAATCCAGGTCCTCTTGACTTCAGGGCCTACTGGTGAATCCTTCAAGTTAAATCTAGAATTAGAGTTATTACTTTTTTCTCAATTAAGACTTCAAATTATGTAACTAAAAGAAAGATTCACTTTTTACTGGACACTTGATCATCCTTCAAATTTAATGAAATGGTATATGAATGCTACTAAGAAACTCAACTAGTTTCAATAGTTGAAAGTTCTCAACATTGTCCTTCCTTTTGGTGAATATCTCCAAATATCTCACTAGCTTTCTGTTCAAATATTAATCCTGAAGTGAATATTTTCAACATCTTAGCATATCTGCTTTTGTCATATTTGCTAAAAATAAACATCGTAATTAGTAAAGCTGTATTAAGGACCTCAATAAATGAAACCTTATATACAGCAGCCAAGGCTATATTTACTAACCAATAAAAGTAAAAGCTGGCCTTAAAATAAATCACGATCAAGGAAAGAATAATGTAAAATTCACTAAAATATTAACAAACCTATTAAGGCCACTGCTACTAAGATCAACAGTGAAATAATACAGAATGACAATTATCCCTTTCTCCTTGCAACTTTCCCTACCGTGGTTCAATACATTGTGGATTGGTACAAGAGATTAAATGGGAATTTGGAGGGAGTTTTGCAGAAGCCACCAATGACACAGAAAAACTTTGGAAATTTGGAAATGCATAAAATATATTCAGAATATTGTATAATATCAATACCTCATAAAAGAAAAAGAAAAAATTCAGACTTCTTTGGTTCAAAGGAAGGGCCAAATTTTTTTATGTGGATTTTCAAGATTATGGAGGTACCATACCCATAATCCCAGCAAACCATTAGTTACTGATAGAAATACTTGAAAACTTTAAAGTTCTTATTTATCATTCTGTTCAAAATACAAATTTCTAAAAATTCTGCAAGTAATCACTCATAATGAGGCAACATTTCAAGGCTCAGGATAACCAACCGACTTTTTAATGTCACCCTGGACCTTGTTGGTATAAGTAGCAACATTTTGACAATGCTATACAGAATTGTAATTTATTACTGATGACAATGAAATGTAATTACACTGGTAGGTGGTCCATACTATAAAGCTCAATGAGAGTAGTCATCCTTTCCCACTCCCTACCTTCAATCTTTCTATCTCCTTTGTCTACAAACATGCTCAGGTTCCCCAAACCAAAAAGAAAAAATTTCCCTAATTCTATTATCTTCCTTAACCTATATCCTGTATCTACCCTTCCTTCACTAACTCAATACTTTTCATACATATGCCATTTAAAAGAAACAGTCATTTCATGCATCTACATTTAGTTTTTGTCCAAATTCCTAAGTAGAGTCCCATCCTAGATATTCAATCTATGGCGTTCCTAGCAACTTAAATAACATCATTAAGCATATTCCTTATGTGTCTTATCCTGGATTGCTGAACTGTTCACAAACCTTTTACCATTATTAGCATTTCTCTGAGCTCCTACCCTTTAGGAACTATCCACAAAGTTACTAGTAAAAGCATCTATACTTAGGTTCAGGTAAATATGAACTACAAATGTGACATCTGAAGTTAATTGCCAACCAGTACAAGAACACATTATTTCATTGTCTGTTTCTGTAAGCGTTCATATTATCTGAATTTTCCTTCAAGGTTTCAAAAATTTAAGTGCCAAAAACAATACTATGGGAAATATTAAAATAATTGTTTTATGAGGCAATTTATAGATGTAGTCTTTTACCAAAAGGACCCTAAAGATTATCAAAGCCAACACTCATATTTTATAGAGGAGGAAACCAAGACTCAGTTCTATGTAACCCTGAGAGAAAGAAGACTGTATTAAAGGCTGTCAAATCTAAAAACAAAAAGAAAAATCTTAAATAAAAAAGCTAAGAGGAGCACACCATCTGGGTGACATGATTAACAAGAAAGACAACTAGATATATTTTGCTACCCATGAACACTGAAACTACTCCAAAACATAAATTATAGAGCAATAGATAAGACAACTCTAGCTGTCTATATATGGTTGAGGGCACCTGGAAGCTATAATAAGATTTTAAAAATAAAACAAAATTAATTTTAAAAAAATAACAACAATGAACTGATGCTTACCTTGAACTCATTCAGCCTGTCTGCCCCTATCACCTACCACACTACTAGTAGCCAGGCTGTACTAGCCTACTCAAGGACAAAACAGAGACTGGCAATCAAACCCAATCCCACATCCCAATCTTCCCTCCCTCTTTTCAATAATGTAAAAAACCAGGAAACAGGCTACAGAAGCTTGTTGGGGATGCAACAACTAAGAATATGGCAGCAATATTTTGTCCTGCAAAAAAACTCTGCAGGAGAACAGAGGAACAGAGGGAAAAGGACAGAGCACACTACCATGTTAACCTACCTCCTCCAAGAGCCTTAGACCAAAACTACAGAAACCAACCTAATAGAACCTCCATAGCCAATGCCAGACCAAAGAAATGAAAAAAAGAGGAAGAAGAAAAGGAAGTGGGTGTGGGTATGTGCACACAGGCACCCACCTCTATATTGAGGATAGGGAACTATATGGCATTCCATTAAGCCAACAGAGCAAAATCCAATATCCAACTGGGGCTAGCTCTGTATCTTTAAAAGTCACTTAGAGTAGAGACTTAGGCTGGTGAACTATGAAATGCTATAATGGGAGAGCACTGAGATCCTTTGAGATCCAGACTCCACAAAAATCATCATCAAAGAAGAGGAAGTTAGAAAGTAGTAACAGGGGAAAACGAGGGAAGAGTGTGGAGAGGGGGGAGTGCTGAAATTACAAAGGAAAACTCAAAGACCTTGAATATAAATAAAATATATCAACAGGGAAAACATTTACTGCAGAAGGAAATATAGTACCAGATCTAGTCTATCTATGACTATCATCTATGAATAAACACTGTAAAACAAAAGAAAACAACCCAACACTTAATGAGATAGAGGATCCTATAAAATGTGAGGACACTGTGGAACTACAACATGTTATTTCTGAGTAGTTCAAAAGAGAAGTAAAAATTATGGGTGCAGAATTTATGGCCTGCACAGAAGAAATAAGGGACCGAATTAAAAAACTGGAATTTGCAATGGCAAGTCTCACCAAAGAAACAACATTTAATGTTTGATTGGTTGTACAATAAACCCACTAATATGTTATTAATAGAGCTGTGAAGTGGTAAGACCATTATAAAAAAGCAATTTGGAATTACGAAAATAAAGAGACTAAAAATCCATACTCCTTGAACCAGAGTCTCCATTACTGGGTTTACATGCCACAAGGAAGTTATCAATAAAAATAAAGTCTTCTAACTATATAAATATAAATACATATACTGAATTTAACATATGTTTTAACATATTTAACATGTATTTGACTATGTTCCATTTAGGGGAGGAGAGGGGGAAAGGAGAGAAAAATTTGGAACAGAAAGTTTTGCAAGGGTCAATGTTGAAAAATTACCCATGCATATGTTTTGTAAATAAAAAGCTTTAGGGGCAGCTAGGTGGTACAATGGATGGAGCACTACTCTGAAGTCCGGAGGATTTGAGTTCAAATCTTGACCTTAGACACTCAATACTTCCTGGCCTGATCCTGAGCAAATCACTTAACCTCAATTATCTCAGCAAAAAATTAAAAAGAAAAAGCTTTAGTAAAATTTTTAAAAAAGAATAAAGTCTTCATATATACACAAATATTTAGATTCATACTTTTTATGATAGTAAAGAACTGGAAACAAAACATATGAGGAAAAACTAAATAAATTGTGGTACATGATTGACATGGAATATTATTGTGCTATAAGAAATGATGTGTTTGATGAATACAAAAAAAGCATGGAGAGATGTACATATACTGATGCAGAATAGAGTAAACAGAACCATGAAAATATACACAAAACTCAATGTAAATGGAATGAACCACAAAATACCAAAACAAACAAATAAACAAAAGCGAATATAATGAAATTAGAAAGATCAGACATAATTCAAGTGAGATATGAGAGGATACCTTTAAAATATCCCTTCATGGAGTTGGCAGGTCCTTAGGGTATTAACACATTGTAAATGGCTTTTCAGTGTATCAGATTAGTTGCACTGATTTTTCTTCCCCTTTAAAAACACTAATTGTCATCTGGAAAGTGAGAGGAATACTGGGGATAAATCCAATGATATACAAAAAATTAGAAAACATAAAGTTATTTAAAAATTAATAAGAAAACTAGGAAATTATTTCTATGATTATGAAAGAATGAAATATCCTTAACTCTACATTTATTTATTCCAAATTCAATATAAGTGTATTTTTCAGTTGACAAAATTTGTAGTTCTCAACTAGGCCTCTAGACTGTTTTTATTGGACTGGGATTTATATAAAATTAAAAAAATTTATCTACCAACAAAACCAATGCAGGTAAAAATTAGAAGAGAGTCAGATAACAAGGGGAAAAAAAAATCTCTGAAGCAAGTTTCTTTGATAAGGTTTTCATTTCTCATATACAAGGAAATGATCCAAATTTATAAGAATATTCCCAGTTGCTAAATGAGCAAAGGCTATAAACAGGTATTCATAGGAAGAAATTCACCTTAGAATAGCCATATGAAAAAATTATTAATTACACAAAATTAGAAAAATGAAAATTCAAACAACTCTGATATTCCTCCTCTCATCTATCAGAATGACAAAAATGACAAAAAAAGAAAATGACAAATACTGAAGGAGTTGTGATACATTAATGCTCTGGTGGTGGGGTTATCAATTGATCCATCCATTCTGGAAAGCAATTTAAAACTGTACCCACAAAATTCAAAGAGTGTGCATACACTTTGATTTAGTGATATCACTTCTAGGCATATGCCTCAAAGAGATCCATCAAAAAGTAAAAGGACCCACATATAGAAAAATATTTGTAGCAGTTCTTTTATGAATACAAAGAACATAGGAGCAGTTGAACAAATTATGGTGTATGAATATAATGGAATATTGCCATTTTAGTTGGTACAGAGAAAAGTGAGTAAAATCAGAAAAAAATAATTCACAAAACATTAAAATGAAAAAACTATGAAATATTTAAGAAATTTGGATCAACTCAAAAACCAATCATCATTCCAAAAAGCAGATTATAAAGCATGATATCTATTTCCTGAAAGAAAAGTAATAGACATGGTGTAGACTTGAAATGTATTTCCAAATAAGGCAAATAATAGGAATGTGTTTTGCTTGATTATTTGTGTTAGAGTAGGGTTTTTTTTTTTTCTTTTTCCTTTTTTCCACGATGAGGTGGAAATGAGGGAGAAAAGGTGAGAAGAGGAAAAAAAATCAATTTTATTCATGTAAAAATTAAATTAAAAATAAGTAAAGTGCACAAAACAGAAGAAAATGCATGAACAAATAGATTTGAAAATAACATGTAGAATGTTATATATTTTTAAAAGAAGCAAGTTGAAATAGATATTTAATGATTTCATGTAAAATCTTTTTTCCTGTTCTGCTGTGTATATAGAAATGTTTTTTTTGGAAAAATTATTTAATTCCAGGGGGAAAAATTTAAAATTTCAAGTGTTCAGTAGATAAGCTGCTTATCTACTCACATGTAAAATAAGATAGTTGGACTAGATGAACTATGAAGTCATGTCTATCCTTGAAACTATGAGTTATCAATTTATATTGGTAAAGGGAGTTTCCTTACCAGGAATTCCCCACACTGATGAAATCACAGATCTGAATTTAAAAAACTAATGACATAGCATAGATGATGATCCACCACAGAAGAATGAAGTAGAATGACACACAGGAGAACCAGCAGAGAATAATATTATCAAGAAAGTCAAGGTAAGAAAGATCATTGAGGAGAAAAGAGTGCTCAACAGTGTCAAAAACTATGAAGTAAAAAAGAACAAGACCAAAATAAAGTATGTCCACTGAATTTAGCAATCAATTAAACTATTAATAACAGAAGAAAGGTTCCAGAGATTACAAGAAAACCAGAAAAATCAAGAGGAGGAACAGGATTAAGATTAATTGGAATGGGAAAAAGGGAATGGTAGCTAGAGAAGGGGATTTTTACTTTGGCAACCAAGAGTTCTAAATCACAAATTTAGACATGTGGAAGAATCTTTGGAGGTCATCTAGTCCAGCTCCCTCATCTACTTGGAAAACTGATACCTAGGGTAATTAAGTAAATGCCCAAAACTTGTCACCAAAGTAGTGACAAGAAGTAGAATTTGAACCCAGGTTTTCTAACTATAAATCCATTGCTCTTTCCTCTATACTACTTTAGGAATAAGAAGCGCTATTTAAATAGGTACTCCTGCTCTTGAGTTCTGTCATCAAGATAGAGGGAAAGGTATCATTATGTTGCCTTTCAAAAATGGGTAAAAATATAACAATGATTGAGTACCTGGGATGCGATCTGATGATTGGTTCCAAGGCCCTTGGCTCCCGGTCAACTGTAATGACTGGGATCTTCTGTATATGGTTTTGGTGGCGAGGGGGCTTTGAATAGTAGATGGGTTACAAAGGCTTCTTGTCTATTTCAACTTTTTGTGATCACCACTATAATACTGTGGATCCCTGCTCCTCATTAATGAATGCTACGTTGACATTTATTTTCTCCCACTTTCAATAAACACTCAATATGCCAGGGTACATTAATATTGTTGATTTGATCACCCTTTCAGGTAAGTAACAAACTAGATGTCCAAAAAGTTAATTCTTTATATTTGTTTTACTAAATCACCTGGAGAGAAAAAAAAGTAACAGTAAGTCAGCAAATTAGAATTTTAATTCTAATTGTTCTTATGAAGAAGTGTGAACCCTAAGTAAAAGTACAACCTATAAGAGAAAAGCAAACAAAAGAGCCACTTATGCAAAAAGTGACTCTGGCCTGAAGTATCCATGACCATGGGCAAATCAACTTATCTTCTCCGAACTTTAGGTTGCCTTTTAATTTTTTTTTCAAGGAAGTTTTGCTTTTTAGAATTAGATCGTACTCAACCCTGCCCCAATCTTTCTTTTGAGCTACTCAATTACTGATGTCAATCTCAAATACATGTATACAAGTCCATGTAAAAAAAATTTGTCCACGTTAAGTTCCTTGAAATTGATCTTTCAATAGACTTTTATATGTTAAACTTTCTACTGAATTCAAGTTTCGTTGAAAGAAAGTCCTGAAAAATCTCTAAGTTTATTGAATGTCCATTTGTTTTCACTCAATATTATGGATAATTTTGCTGAATATGATATTTTCAGCCACAAGCCTAGTACTTTTGATTGTTGGTATATATGATTCCAGTATCTGTGGTCTTTTATTGTGGCTGTTTAGAAGTCCTATACAATTCTAATTGTAGCTTCAGTGTATATGGTTTTTTTTTTTTCTCATTTCTTGCAGAATTTTCTCTTTGATTTGTGGGTTTCAAAATTTGACAATAATATTACTATGTGTTTTCTACAAAAGATCTCTTTGAAGTGGTAATCTGTGGATTTTTTCTATTTCTATTTTCCCTTCAAATTCCACCACTCCGGGACAATATTCTTGGATTATTTCTTACATTATGGTGCCAAGGTTTTTGGTTTTTTTTTTAATGATTCTTTTCTTTTCTTTTATTGAGGTGATTTGGATTAAGTGACTTGCCTAGGGTCACATAGTTAGGGAAGTGTTAAATGTCTGAGGCCAGATTTGAACTCAGGTACTCCTGACTTCAGGGCTGGTGCTTTATCCACTATAGTCCAATTATTCTTATATTTTATCTTTTTGATCTGTTCTAAAGATTTGATGTTTTCCTTATTATAGGATTCTATATAGGATTATATAGAAAATGAAATACTTTCTGTTCTACTTTTCCATTATATTGTTTTGTTATTTCTTGGTCTCATATCTTCACTGGCTTTCCCTTGCCCAATTCTAATTTTCAAAGAGTTATTTTCATCTTTGAGACTCTGTATCTCCTTTTCTAGTTGGTTAACTTTTTTTTAAAAAAAATTTATTATTATAGCTTTTTATTGACAGAATATATGCATAGGTAATTTTTCAACATTGACCCTTGCGAACACTTCCATTCCAACTTTTCCTATCCTTTCCTCCATCCCCTCCCCGAGATGACAGGCAATCTTTTATACATGTTAACATGGTTAACTTTTTTTTTAAATAATCTTCTTGTTCTTATTGAATATTTTTTAAAAGTTTTTCTTCAATGTCTCTCATTTGACTTTTAAATACTTTTTTGAGTTTTTCTATAAATTCTCTCTGAGCAGGGAGCCATTTAATGTTACTCTTTAGGGTAGAAGAAGCTTTTTTTTACTTCAGTGTCCTCCTCTGAAGATGAACATTGTTATTCTCTATTCCCATGATAAGTTTCCATGGTTGGGTTTTTTCTTCTTTGCCAATTTGCTCTTTTTTTTTTTTTTTTTAAATGAGAAGTATTAGTGTTAAGCACCTGTATTTGTGGGATGGGGGGATAGAACCTTGAACTTCACTTTAGCTCTCCCCTCTGACCTGGAATTCCAAACCAAAACTTCCACCCTCCTACAAGTGTCAGCAGCCATCAGTGTCCTTGCCCCACTGCCTCTGCACTCACCAGATACTGTGGTTTCTTCTCACCCAGAGCCTAATCTCCGTAGCACAACTGGAACTGGTATTCCTAATCAGCAAAGGATCCTTTAGTCTTCCAAGACTCAGACAAGCTGTTCTGGAGGTGAAAGTTTCTGTGGTTCCTGCTTAGACTCCAGCCAAACCAAGCTAATCCCAGGGTTCCCAACTTGATGTTTCTGGGAGCTCGCCTGAAGATGTTTGCATTTCACACTGATTAATTCCCAGACTGGGGTCTTTCTTCCAGCCTTCCAGGATTGTCCCAGGAGGATCCCAATTCAGTTCTAATCACCAGTCTATGTTTGCCCTGAGGCACAAATTTGTCCCACTTAGGGGAGTGAGGAATCTGAAGAGCTTGAAATTTATTGACCTACTCTGCCATTTCTCCAAATCTTCTTCAGTTTTCCCTTTTATAAAAATGAGAGAGCAGATAACTCACATTCAAGGTCCTTTCAACATCTAAATTTATGATGTTATAATTATGTAGGAAATAATGTTGAATGCCAAATTACTTCCAACTTTAATAGAACCAAAAGTCAAATCAAAACAAAAACTCAACAAGTTGAAAAAAAATCTGAGCCTTTTATGTAAATGACAATTAATCCATAATTTTACCATCTCCTATTCTGCCTTACAGGCAACATAGAATAGCAGGAAGGAAGACTAGAGGATGCTTAGACCCATAGGAGCTAAATGGATGACCCAGATCAGTAGAATCTGCAAAATTCAGAGTGGAAAAAGACCTTAGTGACCTTCTGGTCAAACTCATACCTGAAAAAAACTGAAAAAATACCTTTATGATATACTACATGACTAACCAATCTTTCCTTTAAAATCTCTAATTACTAGTTGTTATTGGTTTTTTCTTTATATCAAGCTGTTATGGTTCCTGTACTTTCAACCTATTTTTGTCCCCTAAGGAAAAGCAGACAAGTCAATATAATCCTTCTTCCACATAATAATTCTTTATATACTTAAAAGACAGTTTTAAAAATTTTCCTAAATCTTCTCATCTCCAGGATAAACATCAGTTTCTCCAATCAGTTCTCATATGACATAATCTTCTTTAATATCCCTTACCATTCTGATTACCCACCTTTGGCTAGTAAGGAGGCCAATTTGTTATTGTCTTTCCTAAAATATGGCACTCAGAACTGGACAGAATACTCCAGGATAAAAGTACAGCAGGAGACTCCTTATGAAAGATATGTCAGAAATCAATGTCTCTTTAAATACCAACTTAGACTGCATTAGTTCTCTGTCTGCAATAAAACAAGGTTAACTTGTATTGAGACTGCTATCTATTAAAACTACCATATTTTTCAATCTGTTACCTATCCATGTCTCCTTCCATTTTGCTTTTGATGAATTGATTTAAAAAAAAAACTCAAGTAAAAGACTTTACATTTATCCTTATTAAATTCCAACGTATTTAAACAATTCCAAGGTGCAGAGTGGGGGTGGGGGTTGAATCCTAACTTTTAATGCAATCTGTTGACTTACTCTCCAAGTTCTACATCATCAGTCTAATTAATAAGGATAGACATTAATAATTATGCGAATCACAGATTATTTTTAAGAGAGGGAGAGATAAGTAGCAGAGGGTCATTTACATAACCATGAGATACTTCACTGGTGACTTCCGCTAAGTGAACTTCAAGCTAATTATAGATATTTTGGGGTACAGTCAAATAATTCTTAATCTATTTAATTGTAGTATCACCTAGCCCCATGTTCCTCTATGTTTTTCATAAGAATAACATGTGAGATTTTATCTGGAGATTTATTAAAATTCTAGGTAACATATTTAAGGCACGCCTTCATTCTAGCAGTTTAATAACTCTGTCAAAAATAGGAAATAAGAACTCACATGTGCAAAAAATGTTTGTAGTAACTCTATTTGTGGTGGCAAAGAATTGTGAAATAAATCAATGGTTGCCCATAAAATGGGCAAATCTGAATAAGTTATGGAATATGAAAGTAATGGAATGTTATTGTTCTATAAGAAATGATAAACAAGCTAATTTCAGAAAAGCCTGGGAAGGCTTTTGAACTGATAAAATTAATGCTGAGTGAAATGATCAGAACAAGGAAAGCACTGTACACAACAGTAGCAAAACTATGTGATGATCAGCTGTGATAGACTTAGCAATTCAGTGATCCAAGGCAATTCCAATAAATTTTGGACGGAAAATGTGATACATATCCAGAGAGAGAACTATAGAAAATGAATGAGGATTGAAGTACTGTTTTCTTTTTTTGGTTTTGTTTTGTTTTGTTTTTTTATTTTTAAATAACTTTTTATTGACAGAACCCATGCCAGGGTAATTTTTTACATTATCCCTTGCACTCACTTCTGTTCCGATTTTTCTCCTCCCTCCCTCCATCCCCTCCCTCAGATGGCAGGCAGTCCTTTACATGTTAAATAGGTTACCAGTATATCCTAGATACAATATATGCGTGCAGAACCGAACAATTCTCTTGTTACACAGGGAGAATTGAATTCAGAAGGTATAAATAACCCGTGAAGAAAAGCAAAAATGCAAGCAGTTTATATTTATTTCCCAGTGTTCTTTCTTTGGGTGTAGCTGTGAAGCACTGTTTTCATTTTTTTTTCTTCCTTTTTCTTTCTTTTTTTTAAATATTTTCTTTTATTTTATAATAACTTTATATTGACAGAATCCATGCCAGGGTAATTTTTTTTACAACATTATCCCTTGCACTCGCTTCTGTTCCGATTTTTCCCCTCCCTCCCTCCACCCCCTCCCCTAGATGGCAAGCAGTCCTATATATGTTAAATATGTTGCAGTATATCCTAGATACAATATATGTTTGCAGAACCGAACAGTTCTCTTGTTGCACAGAATTGGATTCAGAAGGTAAAAATAACCCGGGAAGAAAAACAAAAATGCAAATAGTTCACATTTGTTTCCCAGTGTTCTTTCTTTGGGTGTAGCTGCTTCTGTCCATCATTTATCAATTAAAACTGATTAGGTCTCTTTGTCAAAGAAATCCACTTCCATCAGAATACATCCTCATACAATATCGTCACCAAAGTGTATAACGATCTCCTGGTTCTGCTCATTTCACTTAGCATCAGTTCATGTAAGTCTCGCCAAGTCTCTCTGTATTCATCCTGCTGGTCATTTCTTACAGAACAATAATATTCCATAACATTCATATACCACAATTTACCCAGCCATTCTCCAATTGATGGGCATCCATTCAATTTCCAGTTTCTAGCCACTACAAACAGGGCTGCCACAAACATTTTGGCACATACAGGTCCCTTTCCCTTCTTTAGTATTTCTTTGGGATATAAGCTCAATAGAAACACTGCTGGATCAAAGGGTATGCACAATTTGATAACTTTTTGGGCATAATTCCAGATTGCTCTCCAGAATGGTTGGATTCGTTCACAACTCCACCAACAATGCATCAGTGTCCCAGTTTTCCCGCATCCCTTCCAACATTCATCATTATTTTTTCCTGTCATCTTAGCCAATCTGACAGGTGTGTAGTGGTATCTCAGAGTTGTCTTAATTTGCATTTCTCTGATCAATAATGATTTGGAACACTTTCATATGAGTGGTAATAGTTTCAATTTCATCCTCTGAAAATTGTCTGTTCATATCCTTTGACCATTTATCAATTGGAGAATGGCTCGATTTCTTATAAATTTGAGTCAGTTCTCTATATATTTTGGAAATGAGGCCTTTATCAGAACCTTTAACTGTGAAGATGTTTTCCCAGTTTGTTGCTTCCCTTCTAATCTTGTTTGCATTAGTTTTGTTTGTACAAAGGCTTTTTAATTTGATATAATCAAAATTTTCTATTTTGTGATCAATAATGGTCTCTAGTTCATCGTTGGTCACAAATTTCTTTCTCCTCCACAAGTCTGAGAGATAAACTATCCTATGTTCCTCTAATTTATTTATAATCTCGTTCTTTATGCCTAGGTCATGGACCCATTTTGATCTTATCTTGGTATATGGTGTTAAGTGTGAGTCCATGCCTAATTTCTGCCATACTAATTTCCAGTTATCCCAGCAGTTTTTAATCAAATAATGAATTCTTATCCCAAAAGTTAGGATCTTTGGGTTTGTCAAACACTAGATTGCTATAGTTGACTATTCTGTCTTGTGAACCTAACCTTTTCCACTGATCAACTAATCTATTTCTTAGCCAATACCAAATGGTTTTGGTGACTGCTGCTTTATAATATAATTTTAGATCAGGTACAGCGAGGCCATCTTCATTTGATTTTTTTTTTATTAGTTCCCTTGAGATTCTCGACTTTTTATTGTTCCATATGAATTTTGTTGTTATTTTTTCTAGATCATTTCCTTTTTCTTTCTTGTGATTTTTCCCTTTTGTTCTGATTCTTCTCTCTCAACATTACTCATATGGAAATATGTTAAAAAAAAAAAAGAATGTATGAGAAAAAATGGGAAATAAGGATAGTCTGGTATAAAATGTTTTTGATAAAGCCATATTGGTTCTTTTACTTCCTTTTCTACATGATCAAGAGAAATTTAGATTGAGTCTAATCTGAATCAAGGCTGTCCCTCACAATCTAAAGTTCTAGAACTTTGCTAGAAATCAAAGTTGAGCTCACTAGCCTAGTTTAAATTTTTAGAAATTTTTCTCTTAAGAAAATTGGGATATTTCCCTATTCTAATCTTACATGTTCCAGATATAACATCAAAGCTCTCCACAGCTCTTCAAAAATCAAAGTTCAGTAATCACACTACTAAGTTTGGCTGTAGTTTACCAAACTTTAAAAACATGAACTCATCTAAAGAATACCTTAGTATTCATTCTCTTACTAACTCTTTACTCACCATACATATCATTCCCTATTTATCTATTCTGCTTTATCTGTTTCAATCCAAAAATAATTCTTAACAGAAACAAAATAAGAAATGAATAGCTCTGTCTTGTCTCTGTTGTCAATTTATCTTTCCCATCTATTTCCCAAATAGGCCCTATCATTTTAATTATTTTTCATCAACACAGCTACATGTCCAACCAATTTAAAAGGCATACCCCTTATTGTTGTTCTGAACTTTTCTTACAATCTTCAATTTCTCTGAGGTTAAGTATTTTCAACTTTATTCTTGTAGGACCATGATACATTTTTGTAGCCATTCTCTGTTACTTTTGCTTGTTTCTTCCTTCTTTGGTACATGCCTTCTAAAAATATAAGTTTGGTGACTTCTTTATGAATATACCTCTCTCCTTATACAACCCCTCCATCCTCTTTTCTTCTTCGTCAAGATTATTTCTAGGTATTTTCTGGATTTCAATCTTAAAAGATTCCCATTTTGGGGGGGAAGATGTCCTTTGTGGAATTTTAGGCCATAGGATCCTTATCTGTTATATCTCTGAAATTTATGAGTGGAATATTGCAAATTATTGCTTATTACTGACTCTCTTTTCCCTATCATAATTTTTTCCATTTTTAAAAATTTAACTTTATTTCTTTTTATTACATTAAATTTTGAAATGTGTCTCTCTCTCCCTCTCCACTCTGCACAAAAGAAGACTACTATTTGATACCATTGTCTGTATGTTTGTGTATATATGTGTATATACATATATTTGTTTTGCATGTTTTATCATAAGCATGTATATATTAAACCATATCATGCATACTTACATATGTAAACAAACAGCTGTATACTTACATGCTTATGTGTATATAAATATATATACATACACACATAGATATAAAACCATATTATACATACTTGTATATACAACAATCCTTTCTCTGCAGGTAAATAGCATCATCTATCATGAGTTCTTTGCAGTTGATTTGATTTTTACAATTTTACAATTTTACAAAATTCAGAATAACTTAATCATTCAGTTATTCTTCAAACAATACTGCTGTAGTACATACAACATTATCTTGGTTCTGCTCATTTCACTCAAGTCTTTCCATTTTTTTCTAAAACCAATCAACTATCATTTTTTACAATATAGCAGCATTCCATCACCATCATATACCACAACTTGTTTAGATTTCCCAACTGATGGTCATCCCCTCAATTTCCAGTTCTTTGCCATCACAAAGAGAGTTGTATCAGTTGCTATAAATATTTTTGAACATATATGTTCTTTTCTTTTTTCCCTGACCAGTGGTATTACTGGGTCAAAGGGTATATGCAATTTCATAACTCAGTGAACCTAATAATTCCAGAGTACTCTCCAAAACAGATCCACAGTTTTACCCACAGGGTCGAGCTCACTAGTCTACTTTTAATTTTACTTTCATTTTTTTGTGCCCCAATTCTTCTACAATCCAACACTTGTCACTTCCCCCTTTTGTGGATTACATTTTAATTTCCAAATATTTCCCTTCTTTCCCACCAAATACTAGAAAAGACCAATATTACACAAATACACACACACACACTTTGTAGTGTGGTCCTTTGTAGTTTATTTGAATATTTATCATACTCAGAATAACTTAATGGTTCATAGTTATTCTTCAAACAAGATTGCTGTGATTGTATATAACATTCTCTTGGTTCTGCCCATTTTATTCTTCATTAATTCATGCAAGTCTTTTCATGTTTTTCTGATATCAACCAGCTCATCATTTCTTACCTCTATCATAACCTCTAAGGTGAAATGGTAATTCTGACCTAGATTGAGAGCATTTCCATGCCAGCAACCAACTTTCTTCCAGTGGCAAGATAAAGAATAGAATATTCCTGCTTTAGTTTGTTCATCTTTAAAATAATGAAATGATTAAGCAAATCAAGAGATGAGTAGAATATCTAGTCATTTGACGGAACTCCAAAAGATGTTTGTTTATCTGTCCTATCTCTATTATAACATGTGCCAAGCTTGTTATCTGTTTCCCAAATTCTTCATTTTTTTTTCTTTTTCTGTTCAGGCTGAATATTCTCCAAAGGCATTATTTTTGTTTCTATTTTACCCAACTGCCATCTACCATGCTTCTCCTTTCTGATTCCTGAATTTCCTAAGACAAATATGTTAATGCTACCCTCATTCCAAATCCAGTGCACTTTAGGATATTCAGTTCAATAAAAGACATTAAATTCCTATGTGAAAATCAATGTGCTAGTTACTAGGCAAGATAGAAAATTCATATGAGATATTTCCCATCCTCATGGAGCTTATAGTATTTGCAAGAGAAAAGAAACATATATAGATAAAGTTTACAGCAATAGTCGATGAGTGCATTAGAGGTATAAAATAAAGTAATCTGTGAGGTTTGGGTAAAAGGCTAACAAAAAGGATGGAATACTTTAAGGATGAGTAGGAATTCAAACAAGAAAAGGTCAATTATACCCACGGAGAACCGTGAACAAAGCATCTGTTCAGGAGACTGAGAGCAATCTAGCAATCCTTTGTTTGAAAGATAAGAGTGTGTAAAAAGAGATAAGGCTGGCAAGGGATGGTTCTGAATGTTTGACAAGAGCTTGACTTTATCTGGCAATATCAAGACATTAATTATATTAATAAATCTGCAACCTTAACACATGGACAAAGCAAAAAATAGTCCTTACTCAAAAAGTTTATCTACTACAAGGTAGGGAAGAGGGGAGAGAGAATTAGAATGACCAGGGGGAAGGAAGAAGCCCCGATTTTGGTGGTGATTTTGATGGGGTTCCACTGATGAGTCAACTGACACCTGAGTGGGAGAATATGGACTAATAGAAAATATTTTAAAGGAAAATCTGAGGGGGGGGAGTAGTTAGGGGCAGGATATAGAACAGCGGTGGACTACACAATCAAGAATTAAATGGAGGAATGACCTTACACTCTAGCAATGTCTTCTCTGACACTTGCAATTATTAGCTTTGTTCTAGGAGTAAGGCACAAAGAAAAAGGAAATCCACCTAAAGATTTTTACACAGCAGTGACAATAAAGTTCCTAGAGAGGAAGGCCTAGAATATATACCTTGAAAAGTTTCAATAAATAAGAAATACAGAGAAGAGAGGCCAGATAATTATAAGAGTCATGAATCAAAGGATGAGGGTCTAGAGAAGACAAAAAGATGAATAATGAAGAGAGTGAGAGAAATCCTTTGAAAGGAGGCACAAAAAATGAAATTAAGAAAACTAATGAAACTGACTAATTGAAGGGGAGGAAAGGAAAGGAAAATCTTCTTGACTAACTGAAAGTGAAAGTGAAAAAGTGTTATAAGAATTAAATAGCCAGATAAAAGTTAAGGAAAAAAAAAAAAAGCACTATTATACAAAACCCCAAAGGGAAAGAGGCAATGAGTGGGAGAGAGGACTGGAGATAAGGAAAAGAGAGCCAGTATGAATAGAGCCACCTTAAAAAAAGATTAAGCTAAAGTAACTGAATATATATAGTACTGTGTTTATAGTAAAAGAAGGGGAAATCTATAACTTGAAAAAATCCAATATTAGAAACAAATGGAAGAAACTATAAACCTAACTCTCATAACTTTTCTTGTGAATGGATTAAACAATCCAATAAGATGAAAAAGATCGACAGACTGGCTAACAAAATCCTGCAATCTGTTGTTTACAAGAAATACACACAAAATAAAATTGAAGGAAGGGGAAATTTTTACTATGCAGCAAGTGAATCCAAAAAATCAGGCATTAGAATCATTATTTGTGAAAAAGCAAAAAACAAATATTTTTTAAAAATTAAAATACTCAAGGACACTATATTATGCTGAAAGGAAGCATAGACAACAAACTAAAACCAGCAACAAACATAAATGCTTTAAATGCATTAGCATCTAAATTCATAAAAGGATCTATAAGAAGTCAGGCAAAATAATACAATAGTGACAGGGGACTTCAATATCCCATCTTTCAGTTTTGGATAAGATAAACAAAAGAGAAATATGGAAGTAAACAAATTGCTGAAGAAATAAAATTAAAGACTTACGGAGTTTTCTAAAACTCTAAAACAGCAAAAGAATATACATATGTCTTAATGCAACCTTTACAAATTTTCCCAAGTACTAGGGCATAGAGATACTGCAAACAAATAGAAAAAGGAATAAATAATATCCATCCTATATAAGACATAACAATAAATAGAAACTAGTTCAGGCATCATAAAATTGGATTAACAACATTTGTACTATCTTGATAGTGATGTTGTGAAGAAAGTTGTTTGTAAACCTGAAAATGCTAATATTATTCAAGAATGGAGTTAAGTCTACATCCTCTCTAAAAAAATCTGTCAAGACACTATATTTACTCTGGGTTCTTGAAAATTGTCAGTGAAGCTGAAGCTTTAGTAGGCATAACTAACCTGGAAAGATTTTAAGTGTGGGTTCAGCAGTGGAATTTATCTTTATACTTTATATAAGTACATAGTATATAAATACAATTTATATACAAGTATATAAGTACAACTAAGTGTCACAATATTCATCATTAGAAGGTTGGCCATTTGTTAATATTTTTGTTTAAAGTAATTTTCAAATAAATCATCAAGTAGGTAATAAGTATCATGTTAAGATAATAAATAAGTTCGACACTTAATACATTCTTATTGTTTTGTGATTGATTTGAAAATTGCTCTGATCAAAAATGTATTATTGTAGTAGGTGTTAGGAATGCAAAGACAAAAGTGACGTGGTCCTTGACCTCAATTAGAAGAAACAGTTATTCTAATCTGTATATCTTCTGTGATTGGATAAATAGATGTACTTGCTATTTGCTATATGTGATTATCTATGGACTTTAAAATCATGTCTAAGCTGCTATCTCACCTGGAACTTCCTTCTATTCCTGAGGCCTCTTCACTCTGGAACTAACTATCCTGAATCCTTCTCACCCTGGAATATACGTTCTGGGATGTCCAATTTACAGAAGGACTCAGGCTAGCTAATTTTCATTCCCTTCCCAGCTCTTTTGCTGACTCTGTGGACTTTAAAAACATCACTATGCAGAGTATCTTCTTTTTTTTAAATAAGAAACACATTTATTTTTTTATTTTTATTTTTTTATAATAACGTTTTATTGACAGAACCCATGCCAGGGTAATTTTTTTTTACAACATTATCCCTTGCACTGGCTTCTGTTCCGATTTTTCCCTTCCCTCCCTCCATCCCCTCCCCTAGATGGCAAGCAGTCCTATATATGTTAAATATGTTATGCAGAGTATCTTTATCCTTCCTCTCACTACCTAATTTTCAGCTCCCCTTTTGTTTTGTCTTCCCCCATTAGAATGTAAGCTCCTGGAAGGCAAATATTATCTCTCTCTCTCCTTTTTTTTTATCCTATTTGAATCCCTGGCACTTAGAATCGTGCTTGACATATAGTTAAGCACCTTACTTTGTCTTAACTATGTCTTTTATGATTCATATATATAAAGATTTAAATCTGAAACTAGTTACATTCAAATTTCAATGTCTATTTCAAGCTTTACAATTATTTATTTTTCCCTTTTTTTTACACTACAGTCAGATGATTCTACATTTAGACCAAATATTCTGCATCTTCAAGTATGACCTAAGTGTTAACGTGTCAACTTAAAAATTTGAAAACTAAAAAAACAAAAAACAAACCAAAAAAAAAAAACAAAAAAAACTTGAAAACTGGGGCAGGGGATGGGGGAAAGGGAAGGGGAAAATCATTTAGTCATTTCTCTTTCTGTCCTTTCAATCTTGAGTTTAAAAGGTTGCCAAAATTAAATGTCTAAAGAAAACTACATAATGCTCTCTTATTCTATTTCCCTCTTTCTCACTATACATGTAAAAACACACACAGAGAATACATACTTGTAATTCCATAAAGTTCCTCTCCTAATACAAATCAGCAACTTTTCTGCAATAGTCCGCAGAAGAACTTATTGCCTCAAAAGATTACCTTGGTTAACTTTGAAGATGTAACTTATTTAGGCTAACACACCGCATTAGTTTCACACAGCACATGAAATAATTAACATTTGAAGTTAAATGTTCCTCCAGGAAAACAGCAACATTGTTCAATGATCATCATGATTGACACATCTCGGCAATAAAATGATCCAAGACAATTCTCAAAGACTCATATTGGAAAATATTATTCACACACATTTGAAATTAAATTTTCCTCCAGAACATTGCATAAAATAACAGCAATATTGTTCAATGATCAATCATAATTGACACATTGCAGCAATAAAATGATCCAAAACAATTTCCAAAGATTCATAATGGAAAATGCTATTCACATCCAAAGAAAAATCTATGGAGGCAGGATGCATAACGAAATATACTATTTTCACTGTTTTGGGTTTTTGTTTTTATTTTTGTTTTTTTTTCCTTTTTATTCTGTTTCTTCTTTCATAATATGACTAATATAGAAGTAAGTATGTTTATAAAATTGCCCATGTAAATCACTTTGCTTACCACCTTGGGGAAGAAAGGTTCATGAAAGAAAAGGAAGGAGAAAAAAATTGAAATTCAAAATCTTATTTAAAAATGAATGTTGATGAATACTTATATTGTATTTAATTTATACTTTAACATATTTAACATGTATTCATCAACCTGCCATCGGGGAGAGAGGATGGGGGAAGGAGGGGAAAAATTGGAACAAAAGGTTTGGCAATTGTCAATGCTGTAAAATTCCCCATGCATATAACTTGTAAATAAAAAGCTATAATAAATAAATAAATAAATAAAAATGAATGTTGGAAACTATCTTTACATGTAATTGGAAAAAAAAATACTGTTTACCCCACCCCCCAAAATAGAAATCAAGTGTTTCTGATCACTAAGGTAGCTTTCTATCCACTATACCACAGCTTCCTCTCTTGATATATGAGTACAGACATCTACACACATTCATATGCTTTCAGTTTTGATTTTTTAGAAATTTTTAGAAATTTAGAAATACTTAATATAGCACAGTTAGAACCAAAGTTAAGCATTCATGAGGAATAATTTATCAGATAACTGCAGTGCAAGAATTAAGATGGGCAAATTCCAAAAAACTACATTTCATTGTCAACCACATACTGAGAAATAATTTTACTTTACTAGTCCTTAAAAAAAATACCACCCAACTTTAAATAGATTTGTGACCTAATCAATTTGGATATTCCCTTCAATGATTCAAATTGCAATCTACCACACCTATCCATCCTATTCAACTCTTGCCCATGTCCTACTATGTTTGTCACAACTTCAGCAAATTTAAATACTGAAAGCCTTCTTTAATTTCTCCTCACACAAACAGAAGAACACTGAGGCTATCTATCACCCCATAACTTTGCTATAACTAACACACCTTCTCTCAGTGAAAGTAGCAAAAGATAATTTTTAAAAAGTGAAGTGTATGATTAACATAAATAATTGGCACTAAAATTATATGTGGAGCAAGTGTTTAGTTAACTATGAAACTAAAATATATATATGTATAAAATATATATATATATATATATATATATATTATTGTGACTATGTTCAAGTTTTAGAGTCCTAGGGAGATATAAAAATAAAAGTAAGGCACAATACCTAATCTCCCTAGCTAGAAGTGATTCTTTCCTTTTTGAATCTCCCAATTCACTCTATTTGACCTGTAATGCACTTAAAACATATACTAATGCATATTCCAGTTTATTTTTACACATATTTTACACATACTCTCCTAGTACTAGACTATAGCACCTTCAGGCAAGGGAATGTATCAGTTCACTTTTTATATACTTAGGTACACTGTCTTATATACAATAGACATTTTGCTTGTTAACTTATTCTCAAGAAGTTTATAAGCCAGAAGAAGAGCTTTAAAAAAAAAAAAAAAAGGATATATAATGTGCAAAAATGTTTGTGGTAGCCCTTTTTGTATTGGCAAGAAACTGGAAACTCAGTGGATGCCCGTCTGTTGAAGAATGGCTAAATAAGTTATGGTATATGAAGATTATGGAATATTATTGTTGTATAAGAAATGATCAGGAAGATATTTTAGAGAGGCCTAGAGAGACTTACATGAACTGATGCTAAGTGAAATGAGCAAAACCAGGAGATCATTGTACACAACAATAACAATATTATATGATTGATGATCAATTCTGATGAATGTGACCCTTTCCAACAATGAAATGATTCAGGCCAGTTCCAATGATCTTGTGATGAAGAGAGCCATCTACACCCAGAGAGAGGACTGTGGGAACTGAATGTGGATCACAACATAGCATTCTCACTCTTTTTGTTGTCATTCACTTGTATTTGGTTTTCTTATTCATTTACTTTCTTTTTTTGATATGATTTTTCTTGTGTAGCAAGAGAATTGTATAAATATATTTATACATATTGGATTTAGCATATATTTTAACATATTCAATAAAAAAGGCAGATAAAGATAAGCATAGTATAAAGGATAATATAATAAGAGGCTACTAAATGATGCAGCTAAATCACAGGGGCTGGAATCAGGAAAAGCCAAGTTTAAATCTGGACTCACTTTCTAGTTAGATAAGTCACTCAACCTATTTGCCTTATTCTCCTCAAATGTAAAAAAGGATAATAATAGTAGCTACCTTACAGGGTTGATGTGAGGCTCAAATAAGATATTTGTCAAATGCTTAGCACATTGCCTGCCACATACTAGGCTCCATATAAATGCTTATTGTCGTCTCTTTATGAGAAGAAAAAAAAAGACAATTTAAGGAAGGAAAAATTACTTATCAAGTTATCAAGGAAGATCCTGTGGAAAATGACAGTATTGGGTCTTGAAAGATATAGAAGAATAAAAAAATCATGACCTTGAGATGAGAAAACACAGTACACTCAGGTAAGAATTAACTGAAGTAGACTAAATAACAACAAATATGCCATAAGCCACTTTGTCAGAAGGAAGAAATAGATAATTGGTGGAGATTGCAGACAAGCCCCATGATAGGCTATAAAGTTAGCATAATGAAACCCAACCTTTTTTCTAACTCTTCAACTGACTGATTTCATAGTCTAAGGGGTCAAGTCATAGAACTTGAACTTGACTGCTTTAACCTTTAGTTAAAGGCCCCTGTGAAAGTTTCAACAGTGCTAGTTTTTAAGCAGTTAAGTAACACTATAAGAAATTACCATTATTTTCAAATGAGGAAACTCGGGCTGAAGGAGGATTAAATGACTTGCACAAATTCATACAGCTAGTAAATAGCAAAGTAGAAACTCAAATCCAGGATTTTTATATTCAAAAGTCCAATGTTCTATCCATTGTTACCAAGTTATGATGTGGTAAATGTTTAAAAACTGGTTCTGTAGGGATAATATAAGCAGGACACACTTTTAAGTTTAACCTGTATTATTCACATTTTCTCCATCACTTTCTCAAGTTTAGACAATCAACAAAGCAATCAAGTCTTGATTTGAATAAAGTCTTTGTTTTTTGAGGAGTAAATTTTCACAGAAAAAATTTAGTTGATTGGAACATGTTCAAACTGGCTCCAAGTATACTCATGTATTTATTACCTTATAAGCCAGAATCAGCTCAAATATCATGTCCCCAACAAATGTTATTCCATATAAATTATCTAAATCTAAATATTAAGCTGATATCAGAAAACTGAATCAGTTGTTGGAATGATCCTAAACCACCATCTCTAATTCATTGTTCTTCAGTACATGAAGGATTAAATGGTCTAGGAAAGAAAAACTCTATGTAAATACCATTATATTTGCTAATAAATATATTCTAATAAATGTATGAATGGGAGAGGAAAGCCTCAGATCAAAAAGCCTGCTTAATAAGGTAGGTGGAGGAAACTTCAAAACTTCAAAAACAATAATAGACACATAAGTCCCGAATGATATTTTTTGAATTAAAAAGAAAGACATTAATTTAAATACAATGCAAGCAATATGGCTTTAATATGTAACAGAAAGAGCAGTCATTAGAAAATCACTTTGTAAATTTGAAAACAATACAAGATTGACAAAATTATTATTTTCCTCTCTTTTGGACTGATTTACAACTTAAGACAGTTTAGGTTATGAAATCTCACGTAAAATATACTTCATAGTTAAAAGAAATAAAAAGGAAAGTTACAATTAAAATTCTAAAAAAATTATCATGTACTTATTATAAGCTAAATTCTGTACTAGACACAAATTAAAGATAAATTAAATCACAGTCCTTACCCTTAAGGAATATGCAAGTCTAAAAAGCAGAATGAGAAAGGTTTATGATTTATGAGTAGATTGATTTATAACAATTTGCATTTACTTTATAAAATGTTCCCCTCACAACAATACTTTTGAGGTAGGCAGTGCTACCACATTTTACATATGAGGGAACTAAGATTCAGAGAATTAAAGGGCTGGCTGGTAGTCACCTAACTAGTCATCTTACTTACTAAAAGCCCATGTCTTCTTTCTTAAAGAATTACTACCCTGATTTATATCTTTCTACTGGACCCAGATGGCTCCAGAGGAGAAAGTAAGGCTGGTAACTTTGCATGGTCCTCCTTCACTTAAATCCAATTCCCTTACATGTCATGGCATCACCACCCTGATGTCATGGTCCTCTTGAGAATGAAGGACAATCCACAATCTCTGTGAGGAAGAGTAGAAGCTGCCCCACTGGGGATTCAACTAGAAATGGCCAATAGAACAAATACAGAACCTTCTTTTCTCTTTTCTTTCCCTTTCTTCTTTCACTTCCTTCCCTCTTTCTACATAGGATATCATACCTCTTTCTGCAGGTACTCTGCCCAAAGGAATATAAATTTTGATCACTGAAAGATCCCAAGATATCTTAGGATTTATAGGTCATGCCTTAAACCCAAATCACTCCAGCACTCATAAATAGACTAACAATAGATTCCAGGCCAAGTGGTCATACTTTGGGTCCCATTGGCTCAGGGTGAATATAAAGAGTAATTGTTCCTATTTTGGACAGAAAACCTGAGGGCCTTTCCCTTCCAGATTGATTTTTTTTTTTTTTTAGATTAGGTTAAAAAAAAAAAGTAATTCTTTTTCATTTATTACCTAAAAGTTTAATCACTAAATGAACATTGCCTCAGTCAAGCTAAGACCTGATAAAGACTTCAGATTAAAAAGTCCAATGTCTCCCTCTACAACGCCATCTCCAATTGTCCAAATCCATATCTTGCTACTGGACTCAAAAGACTTTAGAGAGTAAGGCTGGTGATTTTACACAGTCATCCCTCACTCAAATTCAATTCACTTGCATTATCTCCTTGATGTCATGATCCTCTTTCTGAATGACAAACTACTTTGCTTATAAATTTATTCCATATAGAACAGTTTAAACAATCAATAGAGAAATTCAATGCTCCCAAGTAAAATTTATTTACTAAAAATCTATCTTTAGATCACATATAGTCCAACTAGCAAGTTATTATTACTAACACAAACATTTCACGTTAAAAATATTAATTCCATAAGATATCATACACATGTTTTAACTCTAATTAGACAAATTTATTATTAAATTCATATATTTTAAGCAGTTTGAAAATAGTGTCAAAACAAAACCTATTTATTTTTGAAGATGGATGGTGATGATGAAACAAATGAGTAATACAGCAGGAAATACAATATTAGTTACATCTAAGAAGTAGGTGAAACTTGGACAATCTTTCAAATTCTTAGCATGTCATACCACTGTCAAACAAGTGTGTGTAAAAGCTATTGATCTCCACTGTGCGTATATGTAAATTTATCAATAAATGTGATGCCATTATTTCTGAAAACAAAATTTTGGCTGGAAGGCATGAGAAAAAGGAAGTGTGATATAGTGGAAAATCTAGATTTTGTGAAAAACAAAAGTCATCAATAAAAATATATTTTTTATCTCCAAAGTTGAAGTATCAGATAACTTACTTCTCCATGTAGGATTATAGAAATTTACTCAAAATTTGATTTCATTCAGTCATATTACTCTAGTTACTACTACAGCAATTTAAATAATTTTTTCTGGTAGCTGTGGCTAACAAATTGAGGGTAAAAATGTGGAGAATGCTTAAGGATAAAGAATTGAATAAATTTTAAAATGGTTAAAAGAGATAATTAGTATTTCCAAAAGTAAAGGAACCAAAAACCTAGTTTAATTCAAGTTACGAATAGGTCTAAAGCAGCAAGACTGCAATATGCAAGTATATGTTCAGTTAAGAATAAATAAAAAGATTAAATTTGATATACACACACATGTGCAGTACATATAAATACATGTATATTTCTCAATTAATCAGCAAGCATTTATTCACATCAATCCTCTATGCTTTCCAAGTTTCTTTCAGTCTCTAACAATAAGGCAGTCCTTGTTGCTAAAGCCCACCCTCTACATGAATTCAATCTCATTGTTTTCTTCAGCAGATTAACCCCCAGAGACCACTTTTCTCAAATCTTTATCAACTAGTTCCTCCCTTATTACCTTCAGATAGGCCCAAATCCTTAAAAAAAAAAAAAAAAAAAAAAAAAAAAAAACCATCAGACCTACCAATTCTTCAAACTATCATTCTATCTCTCCTCTTCTGAGCCAAACTAATTTGCTTGAATAAAATTTGCAGATGAAACAGAAGCAGTTGATTGAACAATTGATAGCACAAGCAGAATAATGATACCCCAATAACAACTCAGTAAAGACAAATAATTTTTAAAGATTTAAAAATTCTGATCAAGCAAGGACTAGCCATGTAGCCAGAGGACTAACGATAGTGCTCACCTCCTGAGAGATGATGGGCTCATGGTGCAAACTGAAAAGAAAAAATTAGATGGTAATTTGTTTTGTTGACTACATATAAATTATAAAAGTTTTGTTTTTTTCTTTATCTTTTTCTAATGGGTGAGGAAAGGTGGGAAGAAGAGAAAATTGATTTTTTTAACTAAAAAAAATTTAATTAAAAAAAGAAGTTGCCTCTTTTTTTTTTTTCTGTCCTCCAATTCCTCTCTTCCCTCTCTCATTCAGTCTTCAAACCTTTTCAATCTGGCTTCCTACCTCATTACTGAACTGAAACTGCTCTCTCTCTCCATGGTCTCCAGTAATCTCTTTGTTGATAAATTTGATCATCTTTTCTGGAACTCATATTTCTTGACCTAAATGTTATATTTAAAACACTATTAATTATTTCTACCTGCTGGATTTCTTCTCCCTGGGCTTTCATGGACTACTCCTTCATGTTATTATCCTACCAAACTGCTCTTAATAAATCTCCTTTGCTGGTTTATTCAGGTTGTATCCCTAACTGTAGATGTTTACTCAAGACTCTATTATCCTGTCTTCTCTTTGAACACATTCTCAATTTCTATGAATTTAATTATAGTTTCTATTCTGATGATTCACAGATCTATATATCTAGTCCCAATCTTTCCCCAGAGACAAATAACTCCTGCATGGCCCATTACCCATTGTATAATTCAAAGAGAGAATCTGAAAGCACCTTAAATTCAACATTTCCAAAACTTAACTATTTATCTTTCCCCTCCAAACACATATGCTCCCTCTCCCACATACTTTGTCAAGTGTCCTAGGATTACAACCTTGATATTAATCTTGACTCCTCATTCTCCTTCACTGAAATATATACCATCAATTTCTAAATCTTGTAGTTTCTACTTCTACATGATTTCCTGCATTTGAATCCTTCTCTCTACTCACAGACACCACTTTAGTTCAAGTCCTTATTGCCTCTCATCTTAATTACTGAAAGAGCCTACTGATCACTCTACTTGCCTTTAAGATTCTCTTAGTCCCTCCTTCACATTGCTGACAGAATGATTTTTCTTAAAGCCATATACATGTCATTCTCCTACTCAATAAACTTCTGAGGCTTCTTATTAACTCTAGGATAAAATGTCAATTCCTATGTTTAGCTTTTAAAATCCTTCACAACCTAAGCCCAACCTATCTTTCTAGACTCACTGAACATTTTGCCTTCTCTTTCTTTCTGTTTAGTCCATCTCCAGTTCTGGGGCTTTGCATTGACTATTCTTCATACCAGAAATGGACTCCTTCCAAAACTGAACCTTACAGAATCTTTCTCAACCTTCAAGATGCAAATCAAGCATTAGTTTCTTTTAATTTTTTTTCTGAAATTTGTACACAATAAAATGGGAATTTCTACATACATAGAACAGAAAGAGAATTTCTAAAATTATAGGTCTATATATTTACATATCGATTTTTTCAAGCATCACTTTCTTTTTGTAACAACAATTATTTATTGATTTATATTTGTATATAAGTTCATCTATTATTAATTTTTTTAATTAAAGCTTTTAATTTACAAAACATAACACTGATCCTTGCAAAACCTTCTGTTTCAAATTTTCCCCTCTTTCCCCTCATCACCTCCCCTAACTGGCAGGAAGTCCAATACATGTTAAATATGTTAAAATATATGTTAAATCCAATATATGTATGCAGAGTTATACAGTTATCTTGTTGCACCAGAAAATCAGATGAAGAAGGCAAAAAAAAATTGAAAAAGAAAACAAAATATAAACAACAACAGAAAGAGTAAAAATGCTATGTTGTTGTCCACACTCAGTTCCCACAATCCTCTCTCTGGGTGTAGATAGCTCTCTTCATCACTGAACAATTGGAACTGGTTTGAATCATCTCATTGTTGAAGAGAGCCACATCCATCAGAATTGATCATCATATAGTCTTGTTGTTTCTGTGTATAATGATCTCCTGGTTCTGCTTATTTCACTTAGCATCAGTTCATGTAAGCCTCTCCAGGCCTCTCTGAAATCATCCTGCTGATTGTTTCTTACAGAACAGTAATTTTCCATAACATTAATATTCCATAATTTATTCAGCCATTCTCCAATTGATGGGGAGTTTCCAGTTTCTTGCCACTACAAAAAGGGCTGCCACAAACATTTTTGCACACATGGGTCCCATTCCCTCTTCAAGTACCACTTTCTAAAGGAAAGGATCTTTTCTGATCTTCTCAACTGCTAGTGACATTTCTCTCAAGCTACCTTACATTTAATTACTTTATATTATTTGGTACATATAAATATATACTTTCTCTTTCCTGTGTTAAAATATAAGGCTTAGAGTAGGTATTGATTTTTTGTTGCATGTGTATCTTAACACCGTGGTTAGTACATAACAAGCACTTAATAAATATTGGATCACTGATTCTTCCAGTCCAATCTTCATTATAAAAACTACCAGCTTAAAAGAAAAAAGAAAAAAAAATATTTTCAAAAGAATGCTTAAATAGCACCTCACCTATTCTCTCTTAAGAGGAATAAAAACATAAACTCCTATATTGGTGTTTATTTTTGTTATCTACGTACCGCTTAACCTAGGCTTGAGGAACTTTAAAAAAAAAAAAATATATATATATATATATCTCAAGATAACTATCTCAAAATAATTGATTTCTTCATAAGTTTATGTATTTTGTTTTATGCATTTAAAAACATTATTCTGAGAAAGGTTCCAGAGTTTTCATCCAACTGCTAAAGGACTTTATGATACAAAAAAAGATAAAAAATTCCTGTCCTAGGTGGTAGCCTAATAAATTTTGCATTATTATAACACTTTTTAAGTTTTGAGTAGCAAGAGTCTATAAACAAGACAATTTAGAAGCATAATATAAACAAATTCAGTGGAACTCTTTTATAACTGAGATTTGGAATCATGGTTAAAATCAAATCAAAAGTATACAAATGAAATACTAAGCTCTAATTTAGTGTTAATTTTGCATAATTCAACTTGTGATATAGTTAAATCCATAATATTTACACTATAATGTTACTCTAAACATATTAAGATATATATTTTAAAAGCCTCTATAGATTGTCATATTAACAATGTGATTAAGTAGTCAATATTATGAAACCCTATGAAATGTTAAAATACCTAATATTCCTAACTTAAGACCACCCCCAGCTCATTTTTTTTTACCCATTGAAGTACAATTCTGCCAAAGTTAGCTTTTACCACCCTATCATTATGTCATTATGTATGCACAGAATCCCAAAGCCACCATTCAAAGAAAGCCCTCAATCACTAGCCAACATTATGCTGCCAAACATAATGGGCATCCTCTTTGACCAAAAAGAGCTTGTGAATTTTGAATTTAACTTTCTGAATTATTTACAACAAGAAAACTATTAGCACAGCACTTCAAGCTTAGGAAAGAGCTTTCTATATATTATCTCATGTGAGCCCTCAAATAAACCTTCTTTTAAAAAATAAATATTCATTTGATATGAGAAATAAAATTTTCTTTTTTTAAAAAACAAGTTTTCAGATTTATAATATACTTTTTGGATCTAAACCTTCTTGGGCAATTTCATAGAGGTAGAGAACTTCAGGTGAAGATACTTCTTTAAAAGCAGGTTTTTTCGGCTAGATAGTTGCCTGGTTTAAATGATCTGCTTGGAATTAAAGTCAGTACTAAAAACCAAAGAAGAACCTTGAATTCAGGGATTTCTGACTCCCAGGTGAGCTTTCTATCTATTATACCACAATTACTATAACATAAATGCAAATAATTATTAAATGAGATAGATTCATGAAATTCCAACATATCAAGTTTTGTCTAGTTTTGCCCAATTTTGAGGAAATTATGAATTAAATTTTATCAGAGTATCTTTTTGCCACATAAGTGAATATTTCAGAATGAGATAGATTTAGATTAAAAATGTTCAAGTCTGTGTAAAATTGTGTTTATAGCACTTTAGTACTCAAATGAAAATATACAGAAAAGATTTTACCAATCTTCAAGTGCTATATGTCAGATATTAGCATTGATTTGGTAAGTTAAGCTCTAAATTCATAAGCATTTTTGGTAAAAAAAAAAAAACAATGTTTACTATGTTTAGTGTCATGATGATGTCTCAGTTATTGCTATGCTTTCTCTGAATGATGATTCGGGGATCATAGATGTATATAACAACACAATAACAGGTTCTTAACTGAATTTTAATAGGAGAGAAAAAAAGGTAATTTGAGGGGTTAAGACAATCTTAGCATTTTATTTCATAGGATTTCACAAACACTTCAATATTTCACAGCAATTTCAGTATGACAGTCTATAGACTTTAAAAATGTAACCATATACTATTGGCATTTATCTGTGAAGCAGGTGCCAAATGTAATATTAGCCCTATTTCACAAATGAGGAAATTGAGGTTCAGAGAAATTAAGTAATTTGCCCATATTTGTGGAGCTAATAAGAGGAAAGCATTTGAAACCAGGCTTCTCAAAGCCCAACTTGTAATCCACTAAGTTCTCTAAGTCTAAAACATTTTCACATATGGTCGCTGATAAAAGAAAACACTTTAAAACAATTTGCCACACTTATGAATGCTTGTATTTTATCTTTTTAAGAGCACTTTTGGTTATTATTCTATACAGAGTGTGGTTTCTATTTTTGTAATTTTGCCTTAATAACCCGTAAATTTGTACCTTTTTTTCCCATTAAGACTACAAGCTACTCAAGAACAGAGTAATTTTAGCATAGGTATTTATTTCCTTTCCTTTATACTATTAGTATATTGTGTATAAAAGGAACTGAATAATTTATGTTGACAAACTCAGTTTTACAAATAGCAGGTAAAATAAGAAAAATATAATTATTTCCTCTTGCTATTATGGTTGATTTGCATAGGGACTTTAAATTTTGCAGCAGAAGAGCTATATATGATCCTGAGTCCTACTACAGATATCCTCCATTTTGTAGATAAGAGCTCAATTAACACCCATTTATTAAGCCCTAAGTATATGCCCAAGATTTACTACATAGAGGTGAAATTTGAACCCAGTTCTTTCTGATTCCAAGATTAGCAGCATACCATGCTGCCTCATAATTATTTTCCAATTAATTTTTCACAGCTATCCTATCCAACTGAATAAAATGTGTTAACACTGGATAAATGGAATTACTTTATCAGCTTTTTTCTCTGCGTTGCCACCTTAATATTAGTCACTTCTAATATCTAATTCCTAAAAGTATATGTCTATCCAAAAATTTACTGTATTTTCACTTTCAAGATTGCAGTGCAAAATATTGATTTCCTCATTAAAAGTCATTTTCAATATGCTCCTTTATCATATCCTACTCTACTCGATCCCATTTTTCTTAGAAAAATTGCGTATGGAAGAAAAATAGAAAAGGAGAAAAAGTGATCAAATGACATAATACTTAAAACAGTAGATTACATTTCTTCTAACTAGATATATTCAAATATTTTAATTCCCTGTTACAAAAGGTGTATCTGCAAACATAAAAAGCAAATCTTAAGACAGCAGTGAGTTTTTATAATTAATGAATTCTCTTCCTCTAAGATTGCAGCTTGCACGTATCTTTTCAGGGCTTCAGCAAAGAAATGATTATGTAAAAACCGTTAGGCCACTATGCGTAAGATTTCTGTAAAAACTTTAAACCTTGTTTTATTTTGCCTTGGAAATTTTGTGGCCTCACACTACCCTCCACGACCTTTTCCTCTCATAATGCTTCAGATGAATAAGATGTTAAGTAAAATACTTAGTCGAAAAAAATAGCCTCACTCTTATTCACAGTATTTTAATTCTAACTCGCAAATAGTCTGGTCAGATAATGCAAAACCTTTCTTTTACCTTCGGTCCCATCTAAAATCTTTTGAGAAACAATCATTTCCACGATCCCCTGCTTTCCAAAACCTGAATTAACAAGAAAGACACTGTCCTTTGCCTCCAGAAACCATCAGGCCGCCCAGTAACTGAGCTTCCAAATACAAAGCTCTTTTTTCTTCTTCAAAGATAATGACAACCAAAGAGCCAAAGCTCCCTCCACAGAAAGCAGCCAACAGTAACCTGCTCACCTTTCATGCTGCCTTTACCAATACACTCATTTCCCCCCTTTTCTAGCTATTTCTTCTGGAGGTCGAGATAATTCACTTCAAACATACGCCTTCCTCATGTTAAGGACACTAGCTTTGCTCCTTCCTCCTTCTCAAAGAGAAAAAAATCTCAAGTTTTATTCCGGGGCGATAAACAGCACCTCTTCTCCACCCACCAGCCCCAAATCTTTTCCCTCCCCAACACACCCACACCTACTTCGAGATCAGAACTCTCTTCTCCAGAGCTAAAATACTTTCCTAAAACCCCACACCCTATTTAAGAGGAAGATCTTGCTTCTGCTCCCAGTAACCCCAAATCCAATCCTTAACCTTATTCCAGCATTGATTCCCCGCCCTGCCCGGCAATGTCCCCTCAAGCTGGGGTAGCGGTGGCAAGGACAACCACTCGTCAACTGTAATACCCTCCCCATCAATAATAACGCAGGACCTCTGCACCCCTCATTTCTCCAAGGAAAAAGGGAATCCTCCTATCCCGAGATCTAACACAGTAATCACAGATCCCCTCAAATCTTTGGACTCCGCCTCTCCCCGCGTCAGAACTTCTCCCCGAGTAGAAAAGAGGACCCCTCCCCCTCTTACTCCTTCTCCTATGGGGAGGATTCCACGCGCCCCCTCCTCTCGGTCCCCCTTCCCCACCCTCTGAGAGAATTCTTTTACACTCTTTTCAGGATTCCACGCCCCCCTTCCCGCCGATCTTTTCCTCCAGCCCCCTAAGGGTTCCACGCCCCCTCTCCTTTGCCCCTTCTTCCCCCGATCGCCCCCACAGACACGCGCAAGGGGCCAAGCCGGGCGCGCCCTCCGCCCGAGGCTGCAGGAGCCCGCACTCACCCACAGCTCGGTGCCCCAGCTCATGGTGCAGGGGACGGGGAGGGGAGATCCGCGTCCAGTCCCAGTTCTGAGTCCCCCGTCCAAGGCCGCCGCCGCCCCCCTCCCCTCTTCTCCCGCTCTCCCTCAGCTATAGCTCCGAGTCTCTGGGGCGGGTGACTCCAAACGCCTGAAGCTCCGTTCGTCGTAGTCCACCCGGGCTACCTAACCTAGCCCAACCCAGCCCAGCCCAGCCCGCAGCCTCCTCTGGCGACACCGGCTGCAGGACTCTCTGCCTCTCCACCCCCTCGCTCTGCCTCCTCCCCACTCGCCGCTCCACAGCAAAATGGCCAGAGGAGCCAACGGCAGCCGCGGCAGCCGCCAGACACCGCGGGGAGGGAGGGGCAGCACTGACAGCTCGCGCGCTCGCTAGCTCACGTGCGCGCGCGCGCGTAGCTCAGCAGGCTGAAGGGGGAAGGGGAGAAGGAGGGAGGAACAGGAGGTAGACTGCGAACTCGGGTTCTGATACTCACCACCCCGGGGTCAAGGCGCCACCATCTGGTAGCGTAAATGAGGGAGGAAAGTAGAGCAACAGTTTGCATGCGTTGCTCAGAGGACCGGAAGGACGCTAGGAGAGCTGAAGGATCTGAGTAAGAGGACTCCCAAATAAATAAAAACAAAATCACTCCTATTAATAATAATGGTCTACTCTGCTCTGCAAAACAGCCACTGTTCCTTTGATGGCATTCTGCAATTATAATTAATAATACTCTGTAAGCAGTAACACTATTGTACTTAATACTACATTGGATTTAATAATCCTTTTTCCTTGAAGGCCTTAAATAACAATTTACCATCCTGATAATTTCCACATAGCAAGCAACTTTTGGCTGGGAAAGCAAGGGAATGTAGTACAGTGGGATTGGCATTATTACAATATTATCTACATTGTATTGATATGGGGGAGCAGGGAAGCAGGTCGGGATTTAGTACAAAAACTAAACAGCTTCTCAGTAATTACATGGGCTGTTAGCATGCACAAAGCTGTGACTCCCTAATCTACGGATTTTAATCTCAAGATTTAAGGTGATTTTCTAACATTTTCTGTCATGTTTTACATTAAATTTATTTTATTAAATACCTTTTTTCTATAGCTATTGCTTTACTCTAAATATGTATTCTCTGTAACACATTCCCTACTTCCTAGAATAAATTCTATTGTTGGATTTTTCTTAGACCATTCCCAGAATGGAATGGAAAAGTTGTTTGTACTTCTTTCTGGAAGACTATAACATTCCGAAGGTGCTGCCTTATATGTAAGTGAATTGGATTTAAGTGAGGAAAGGCTGTGCAAAGTCTGCAGCCTTCCCTTCTTCAGAGTCCTCTGGGTCTCAAAATATAGATCAGGACAACTAGAGATGATCCTTGATGCAATGGGAGTACTTGGTTGTTTTAAGCTAAGGTTTTTAACAAGTCTTAGTTTGACTGCGGCAAGGTCCATTCAGTGATTAAGATGGGATGGAAAAGTATATTCCTTGCTGAAGCACCAGTTTTTTTCTCTTTTAGCACGTTTTCTGCTTTTTCCCAACATCTCCTTTCCCAGGCCAGTGTCACTGCTGTGCATCTTTTATTGAATCACTGCATACTCCAAAGCAGGCCCCACTATGGAAAATATTTCACTAGATGCTTTGCCCTTGTTTATCACCCCCTAACAGAAAGGGTGGAGCTGAAAGGCTTTCCAGATAAGCCACTTCCTTTGCTGAACACAGAAACAATAAATCTAACCTGTCTGAACTATTTAGTCTGTCTTATTTCAATTGCAAACTCCTCTGAACACTGTCTCGTTCCCGTCTTGAAAATATTCTGTAGAGCTGTTCAACAAATCACAAAATAACTTCTTGTCCTTTCTTGGAAAAAAAAAAAAAAAGGCAATTCATGGTTCTGGAATCTTTCTGTAAATAATCAAAAGATTATTGGAAATAAGTATTAAGATGATTTTGTATTTTTAATGTTCTATCACAATATTGTTTCTTGTACTGACAACTCAACTTTGACTCTTACTCCCCTTTGCCACACAGTCCCCTCTAAGATGCCCTCCCTTTCTGGCAGCCCTATGTATCTTTTCTTATTAGAATGAGAACTCCTTGAGGGTAACACTAAGAGCCACCTCTTTTAACAAATGCTAAGTGAATGTGAATGTGAAGCCCTAAGCTAGTTGCTGAAGGAAGATACAAAGATAAACAAAGTCTGGTTTCTTCCCTCAAGGAGTTTAAATTCTAGTAAAAGAGGTAAGTACATAACTATGTTACAAAATCGAATAAGACAAATGAATAAAAACAGTACAAAGTATCTCTCAGTCATTTCCAAGGGGAGGGCAATGAGAAAAGTTTTCTTAGAGCAAATTACATTTGACCTGGGTCTGAAAAGATGGGTAATATTTCAACAGAATAATGAAAAGAAGGCATTCTAAGAATAGAAAATGGAATGAGCAGTCAGGAAGGTGCTAAAGCATTTGGGGAAATCCCAGTTTGACTAGAGAATAAAGCAGTGGTTCTCAAAGTATGGTCTAGAGAATTCTGGGGATCTCTGAAACCCTTTTAGAGGGTCTACAAATTCAAAAATAGTTTTTATTTCCAATATGATAAATGTCTATAAATATAACCCAGATAAACAAAAAAATGCTTTGGAGAGATCCTCAGTAATTTTTATAGGATAAAGGTACTGAAAACAAAAGTTTGAGAACCACTGGAGTATTTGACAGAGTCTGATACACAGGGACTACAGCCAAGGGAAGAGTTTGAGGAGATGGATTTCAAACATCTCTACTTGCAAGTGTGCTAAAACTTAGAAGTGGTGAAAGAAATGCAGATTATCTGACAAGCTCATGTTTTATTGTCATCTAAAAGCTACATTTACATTAATTCTAAGACATAAGTTGTGCAAAAATCTAATCTTTTCTGAGTCCCTGGATCTTGCTACCTCAATAAAAATGACTAGTTACTGAAATAATACTATTAAGATTAAATAATTTGTTGACAGAAAATAGAGAAAGAGAGTCCCACCAAAATCCAATAGGAGACCTTTTGACACATAATCCTTTTTAGATGAATAATCAGATGAGTTATAATGAGTGAAGAACATGACAGAATTTCATAGGTAATGAGTTAATGATATCAAAATTAAAATATTTTTAACTTCTTTGTCTTAATTGGGTTACTCATAACATAATAGCAGTCTGATAGCTTAGAAACTGTTTCATCATTCATGAAACAACTTAATCATGTAAGGTAAAACCAGACTCAATCATCAGACGCTTAGTAGGTACTTAAATATTAATTGGCAATAAAAGAAATCAACAAAAAAAGATATGCTATAATATTGACATAAACATTTATTTTACTGGACTACTTCCAGTGAGGAAACACTCTCAGACAGTCTCAGCCAATGTAATTTATAGGTATACCTCTGGCAATAATGAATTTTAAGTGATTTGACCCAAAGTCACCCCTCAAACATTTCAGAATTAAGACTTACATCTAAGTTTTCACCTTATCTATTCTAACTCTTGAACACTACACTACCCTTAAGTTTCTTCTCATAAGGATAGGAAGAATTATATCCACATTGGTGAGTTTCAATCAAAAGTAAAAAAAGTTAGTATTAACAATCTCTTTTTTATCAAATACAAGTGATCTGCAACATACAGGAACTAATTTTGACACTACTATTAAGTCAAACCTATTTAAAAAAAACAGATTTTAAAAAGCAGAAATAATCTTTTATCATTTAAACCTTTATAAAATCGTCAACTTTATATGAAAATAAAATCTTGGTGAGTGTACAAGTAAAGGTCAATACAATATTGTGATCATATAGGACAACATTCACATTTTTAAAACGATTTTTAATTGTTTTTAGTGTTTTCTGAATATAGCTTTGCCCCCACAATCACCATAAAGTGGATTCTTCCTTATAACAAAGAAAAACTGGTCAAGATGATGATACAATGACCTTTTTTGACATGTTTCATTATCAATTCTTTGAAACCAAGTTTGGTTATTACTAAAAGTTCAATTTACCTTTAGCATCCTTTTCATTATAATTAGTAGTTTACTGTTTATTTCATTATTGTAGTCAGTCCAGGTTTTAAGTCTCAGCTTCAGTTTCCCATATTACAAAAAAGTCTTTCCAAGTCCTTCTTAATATCTTCATTTTAGAGCCTTCCCTCTGACTCTGAATCCTCTAACTACAATGATCCTCAGCTCAATTAACATTACTTAACACTATTATTTTATATTGACCTAACAGGATTTGTCTAGCCAGGTTCCAGTTGTTAAGACATCTATTTCAGGTTCTTTGCTACCCTAAAAAGTGCTGAGATCAATGTGGCATTAATTGGAATTTTCTTCCTATCTTTGACTTAGGAACATTTCTGGATCAAAAGGTATGAGAAGTTGAGTCCTTTTTCTTGAAGAATTCCAAATTGTTTTGCAAAATACTTAAATTCACAACTCCACCAATAAAATAACAATATACCTATCTTTTCGTTTTCTGTTTTTTGCCAATTTGCTGGATGTAACCATTAAAAAAAAAAAAAGTAACATAGTGCTTACTTAGGCAGCATATAAACTAAAACTAGAACAAAGTAAAGGGAGATTTTTGTGGCTCCTGTAGAAGGAGGATATGTATTTCTGGAGGCACGATATGTGCTGAAGTTGCTCATGAAACACTTTTGATTTTTAACTTCATTTATGATCCCAATAGAGAATTTATCTATATACTACTAGACACTTAAAAGGAGATTTTTTTTCCTCCAAAAAGCAAACTTTCATATTCAGGAGTCTTATTTTATCTGTGAGAATAATACTTTCAATACTAAGTTTGATATTGCATGACAGCTAGTATTGAAGGAGATTTTCAGAAACCCTAATCTCATTTTGTTCCCTAAATCTAGACCTTATCATTTGGTTCCCTACTAAAGGGAACCCCAAAACGTAAACCTCATCAGTATTATTCATTGATGAGGTAAGCCTAATTAATTTATTGAGTTTTCCCCTCCAAAAACAGTTTCATTCCTCCATGCATTAGCATTGAAACACTTATATTTATATTAACTGGGAAGTTACAAAATACTAAAGTGAAAAATCTGAGGAAGAAATTAAGTAGGAATTTCATAGTGAGAAAAATCTTCAGAGTTATAACCATTCTCTCCATTTGTTAAGCTGCAGGTGATTTTCTAGCCTGTACACCTTTGAACTCTGAGCAAATATAAATCAAGAAAAAACAGAATCATAGAAGTAAAATAGATGAAACCATTCAGTTTCATGGCTCAGCCAATTAGGTAAAGTATCATATTAAGAAGAGATGAATTACAACTTCACTTCAGACTTAAGAAATTCAAAGTGTTACCGAACATTTCCACCATCAATTTGGATAAAACATTTATTAAGTGCTTAAGTACTGGGCACTGTTCTAAGTGCTGGGGATACAAATACTACAAGCAGGTATTGCCCTGCAGATGTTTATATTCAAAATGAGGAAGACACTAGGTAATAGGTATCAGAAAAGCAAGAAAGGTGAAGGCTATGTTCCTCCTTGACTCTGTCTGTCTATCTGTCTGTCACTGGCTAGAATGTTTCCTCATTTTCCCCTCTATGCTTTCTTGGCTTCCTTCAACATTCAACTTAATTTTACCCTCTCAAAGAGGACTTTCCCAGTCCAATCCTAATCCCCACCATTTAGTAATATGTTCAAAGTTTTTGTACACTGCTTCATCATTTGAATGTGAGCTCCCAGAGATCAAGTCCCAGACTGTTTTTTTTCCTTTGTATTTCTATTCGTCATAGTATTGGGCTCATAGTATTAAAGTATTTGTTGATTTGACTTCACTCGATTTGGTAGATGTGTTAATATGATTTATAGAGATCTGAGTAGTAAAAAGAAAACCTGGATCTGATAAAGAAAAGATAATACCTCACCAACTAGAGTTCAGGATGGTTATTCAGGGTAGATCCAAGTTTTAGTTGAAAAGAGGTGGGAAGAACCAGCTAGAGAATAGAAAACCTAGAGATAGTCTGGACAACTATTATTGTAAAGATCAATAGGAATCTCCTAGACTATGGAAATAGCAACTTGCAGTTCCTTTCCCACAACCCAGGAATCCTCACTTTTGTTGCTTATCTTTTAAAAGAATGAAAGCTACATTTGGAGAAAGGGGATGGGGTAATGTTCATGAAGCTGTTTTCTGGGGGGGAAAGGAAAACAGGCATCCCTGATCATAAGACTAGGTTTTAACCTGACCTCTATTTGGTCTCCTGGAAGCAGGGCCAGAGTCGAAATTATTTATATTCCCAGCATTCCAAGTGTAAGGCCTTATAGAGTACGCAATTAAAAAATGTTTGTAGACTTGAACTGAATATAAAATATCTTCTTAATGTTGACAATTTGCATGTAATACAAGTATTTGACTAGCACAGTGTTGAAGAGTGCATTAATATAGCTTCAGGATACTAATCTACCAATAACATTAAAGTTCTTCAAAAATTGACATAGAGGTACGGTGTGTGTGTGTGTGTGTGTGTGTGTGTGTATAGTAATAAACTACTAGCTCTTCATCTTGCTATTGGTAGTAACATTTATTTAACCTAGAAGGGAAGAAAGAGACACTTTAAAAATATAGGTAGGATTGTTGATGAATTAGATGGGCAATGAACCATGTTAGAAAATTTCTTTCTAATTGCTCCAGGCTTTTAGCAATTATACTTCACCTAAACATGTTATCTTCAAAAACGTTGCTAGGGGAAGCTGTTCTTAACTTATTCTGTTACTCAGTTCATGTAGTTTTTAAAAATTAAAACATCAGGATTATGCAAATTATTTTTTCTGAAACTATCTAAAAATAGTACCTCAAGGTAAATTTAAGAAGCAATAATTGTCAATATTCACTTTTACAAATAGCAGCATCTTTAAAAAGTTTCTACCAAAACATGAATATCTGCCATGAAATGAGACTAGGTAGAAAAGTATATGAAAATATAATTTTGACATTAAGTGTACAGGTATTAATTCCTTTAGCTTCACTTCCTTTCAAATTTAAATATCATTTTAATTCCATAATAATCATATGCAATGATAGAACTTTGATTATTTAAAGGAGTTGCTCCTTAGAAAACTCCCATAAGAATACACTTTCCCTGGTCCAGATTACAAACTATACAAAAAATTCTGCCCTGAAAGTTCCCCTGGAGACTTTCCTTTTTAATATTTGAAAAAGTTTTATGTGTAAAACTTTTGAAGATGGAGTAAAGTAATGAAAATATTAGCATCTAAAATATCAAACAATAGATATTAAATTTTTATTTAGTAAAGTATTAATATTTTACCAATTGAAATAGAAATTAATTTTCAATATGAAACTTGTAATATTTTCTGAATTCTACCAGTATAGTACTAAGAATTCCTGTCTATTATTACTACCTCTATGATAGGTATGAACTAGCTCACCTTTTCCAGGCATACATGTCTTTTATGATGATGATGATTAGAAATACCACCTATTAAAAATGCCAAATAGAAGCATAATAAATATTTCAAGATCATTCATTTTTGCATCATTCAACTTAAAAAGAAAGCAACAAATTTTAAGCCATTAGTTTTTTTGTTTTTTTTTTTTTTTTTTTTTCTGGAAACAATGGATGAAACTGGAAAGAGGAACAGACAAAAAATAGAAAGGATCAGTAATGATTATTACAACAAACAATTTTTTCCAGCAATACTCCACAGATGACTTTGAGTTCCCTGTAGTTAATACCCAGAAGAACAAACTTTATAAATAAGGGACTCATAGCTAAAGGGGCAAAACAGCCGAAGGAGAAAAAGCAGGTAGCAAGTACCTGGTCAAACTACTGCCACTACTTTGCCAAATACAATGCTAGAGGAAGAACAGAGTCCAAGAACTCTGAAAACTGCAGTGCTCTCAAGAATATTGTATGTATTTATTTATTTTTGCTTTCAGCTTGGTCTCTATAATCATCACCATGGAGAAGGAATTCAGTATTCCCACCACCACTATAGTCCCTAGTGCTAACTACCATCAATGGGTAGCCCAAGAACTTCTAGATTAGCAATAATTCCAAGACCACAAACTCTGCTACCAGCCATTGGTCAGGGAAGTAACCTTTGTAAAAACTATTTCTGTAGATGCTGTAGTCCCTACCATGAGGAGCTAATAGCTATTGAAGAACCAGAAAGTAAAGTTTTTGCAACCAAAGACTTTGGCAGTCAAATGGTTCGACAGAAATGGAAATAAATGACAATAAAGAAAATATACTGGCATTTGTTTTGTCTCTGCGTCATAAAGTCGATAAGGCCTTTGTGCGTAATTTGCCACTGAACTCTCCTATGTGTGTTGTCTCTCCCCCAAGAGAATATAATCTCCTGGAGAAAAGGAATTGATTACCTTTTCTTTTTGTACTTAGTACACATTGCTTTGCACTCTTAATTTTTTTTTTTCATTCAGTCAACTATCAATGACAGTGGACCACCACATTTGGACTTTAATGTAAGTCTCTTTGAATGAATAAATAGAAATGGCCATAAAGAAAACAAAGAGGAAGCCCAGCAGGACAAAAAGAAATATACCTACAGAACAGATACTTGTTCAAGGTTATCAATTCTGAAGATCTACTGATTTTTAAAAAATAATAGAAATCATTACTAACAAAAAGACAACTGAGAAGACAATTACTACCCCTATGTCTACTTTCCATTTCTATAAAATCTTTATGTAAATAACTTACATAGCTATTAAAAGCATCCTTGATGAAAATAAGAGAAGGGGACAAGAAAGCTTTTGAAAATTAACAGACCATATCTTTACAATTACATTATTAAGTGAAAGGTGGAGAAAATACAAGATCTCAATGAACATTCTCTGTGGATTTTTTAGAAAAGCATTTGATTTGGTAGAACAAAATTAATCTAAAAGGACTTTCCAACAAGATGTCTTTCATGCACATGGTAAAATTTAAAGAGATTCCTCTACAGATACAATAACAGAGAAAAGTTGGTTAATGATGAGTAATATAAGACAAAAACAGATGCTTGCCATCTTCACAGAGGAATAGTACAATCCAAATAGAAGTTCCATTTCTTCCTCTTCAAAAAGAATCAATGCCTCCCTGTTGCCCACAAGATAAAATATAAATTCCTTGACCGTTTTTTAAAGCAGTCTCTAATGGGAAATATGAATTACCTGGATCAGGTAAGGATTGGACAACATAAACTCAGGTCCCTCCCAACTTTGATTCTTTGACACCTGTTAAGCTTTATTTCACAATATTCTCCTAGGTACATGCCCACTCTGTCCAACCTCTGTGACTGAAATTCACTTCCTTACTTCAGTCTAACAAAAACCTCATTTTTCAAGGACCAACTTTATGCTACTTTCTCTATGAAGTTTTCCCTAATTTCTTTAAATGTCTTCTCTCTTGCATCCTATTTTCCTACATTATTTTGTCAGAATCTCTTCTTTGTCTCTATTATACACTTACCAGACTGATCCATGACATAGTACCTCTTACTCCTCATTACAGACAATACTCTGCCCATTTCTTCATGCTTCTTCTCTTCCCTCTATTGACCCACCATCCTCCAGCTTTTCCCTTATCCTGAAGGGGGTGGGGAGAGTTGGACTCTTGGAATAGAGGTCTATATCACTTCCGAAACTTTTCCCTCTCTATTCATGTATTTCTTTTCTTTAGGTTTTGTCTTCTCCTATTAGAGTATAAGCTTCTTGGGGTCAGGGACTATCTTGCTTGCTTATATTTATATCTCCACAACTTGGTACATTGCAAAAACTTTAATATTTTATCTACTTTTTACTCATCTTCCTTGTTATAGTCCTTCTAATAGAATATACTTTCCTTGAAAGCAAGACCTTCATATTTTTATTTCTGTATGTCTGCTGTTAAAAACTGTGCCTTGTACATAGTAAGCACTTAATATTTATTAAATTTCTTAATGTGCATGATAAGATATAAGAAAAGTATATCACTTAATGAGGAAAGAACGAATTTCACTAAGGCCAAACCAAAAAACACTATACAAAAGAATCTCATAAGGTTTTGAAGCAACCTCCAAAACAAGGAAGGTTACTTCTAGCAGAAGCCACTGGTTCGAGGCAGTATTTTTCCATGGGACTACCTGTAAGCAAGAGCAAGGACATCTACAAATTTCTAAAACACAACAAACTGCATGCTTTGAGTGGAATTTGCAAAGAAGACATTGTTAGGAAGAAAAGCTTTCAAACAATGCCATGCTGTCCCAAATCAAAACTGCCTTAGGAAGCAGTGAGTTCCCATTACTGGAGGTCTTCAAAGAGAGAGAATGCCTGCTCAGGTACTAGTTGATCTAAATGATCTCGGAGGCTCCTTCCAGCTCTGCGACTGCACCTCTGACTCAGGCCTGGAGAAGTCATCGGGGTAGCGGCCCTCACTCTGCAGCCCGGCGGATTGACCTCAGCAGCTTCGTACCAGGTTAACAGGCAATGAGGTTCCTATCTACCAGCAGCCGAGTCTTCTAGGCCCAGAACATCTCGGAAGCTGAGGTCACCGTCCTTGAGTGACATCCTTGGATGCAGCAAATGAGGGGGAGGGGGAGATTTGTAAAGGAGGGAAAGGAGGAATGCAGCTGTTGCCATCGTAATCCCACACCAGGAGCCCAAACTGCCTCTTCTCACCCTCTGAGATCCTCTGATAAGGGCCAAATTGGCGCTTCGGTAAAACAGAAAGGACCGGAAGGATTAGTTTAGAGAGGTCGGAGTCAGTGCCTTTTTGAATCGTAGCCTCCATAATTGACAATCACACAGAAAACCAGAGAATACTTCAGCACTGCCCAACCCACTCCTACTCACGGAATGGCCTTTTCCCCTTCCGGTGTCCCCGCCCTTTGACCCCGGAAGTGAGCTATGAGGCCAAAGGGGGTGGGGGGAGCGGCCTGTGATGCTGGAACAAATATGGCTGCCTCAGTTCCCTTATGCAGCTTAAGCACTGGCCCGGGCCGGCTGCTCTTGCTGCTAGGACTCCTACAGCTTTTGGGTCACCTCGGCCAGGGCCGCGTCCACCACCTAGCGCTCAAGGTAGCAGGGTTTGGGAGGCTCAAGGAGTGGGTGTGTGGCCGAGGGCGGAGCGGGGGGCTCTTTGGGGAGGTTGGGGCCCTTCCCTCCTCTCTCCGCCCCTCCCCTCCATCTCTCCTCCTTCCCTTCCCCTCTCAATCTCTCTCTCTCCCTCCCTCCCTCCTCCCCTTCATCCTTTTCCTCTCCTCCTACTCTTCCTCAACTTCTGTATCTCTTCACTCTGTCTCCTCTTCTTAAGTTCAGTAAATATTTAGTAACTATGTCCTAGACGCTCTTGTCTTCCTCCTCCTCTCCCTCCCTCCCCTCCTGTACCTCTCTTCCCTCCTCTCCCCGGTACCTCTCTTCCCTCCCCTCCTGTACCTCTCTTCCCTCCCCCCCCCCCGTATCTCTCTCTCCCTCCCCCTCGTACCTCTCCCTTTCTCCCCCCCTGTATCTCTCCCTCCCCCTCGTACCTCTCCCTTTCTCCCTCCCTTGTATCTCTCTCTCCCTCCCCCTCGTACCTCTCCCTTTCTCCCTCCCTGTATCTCTCTCTCCCTCCCCCTCGTACCTCTCCCTTTCTCCCCCCCTGTATCTCTCTCTCCCTCCCCCTCGTACCTCTCCCTTTCTCCCCCTCTGTATCTCTCTCTCTCTCCCTCCCCCTCGTACCTCTCCCTTTCTCCCCCCCTGTATCTCTCTCCCTCCCCCTCGTACCTCTCCTTTTCTCCCCCTCTGTATCTCTCTCTCCCTCCCCCTCGTACCTCTCCCTTTCTCCCCCCCTGTATCTCTCTCTCCCTCCCCCTCGTACCTCTCCCTTTCTCCCCCCCTGTATCTCTCTCTCCCTCCCCCTCGTACCTCTCCCTTTCTCCCCCCCTGTATCTCTCTCTCCCTCCCCCTCGTACCTCTCCCTTTCTCCCCCCCTGTATCTCTCTCTCCCTCCCCCCACCTCTCCCTTTCTCCCCCCCTGTACATCTCCCTCCCTCCCCTCCTGTACTTCTCTTTCTCCTCCTGTACTTCTCTTTCTCCTCCTGTACCTCTTTTTCTCCCTCCCTTCCTTTTCCTTCCCACGTTCTATTTTCTCCTCCTTTTCCTCTTCCATCCTTCTCTTTCTCTTCTTAGTTTCTCTCCTCCCTCCTTCCTCTCCTCCCTACCTCTTCTCCCAACTATTCTTCCCCTTCTGTACACTTTTATATCATTTTCCTTTGTTTTCCAAGTTAAGGGGGTTGTCCCCCACTGGTTTGAAATCACTGGTATTCTGGGTACTGGGAAGGTCAGGAACTGGGAGGACTATTCCATTGCTCCGGAGCAAAGATGAAAGAGAAGTAAACTTTAGAAAGTACTTTAGAATTCCATCCCTCTCATTTTACTGATAAGGAAACAGAATTTGTTAATAGTCTTGCTCAAAGTTACTTTGGCAGTAAATTTCTTTTTCTTTTCCAAATTTAAAAATTATTTTTCCCCAATTACATGTAAAGATAATTTTTAGCCTTTGTTTTTTATAAAATTTTGAATTCCATATTTTTTTCCCTCCTTCCTGAAAATGATAGGCAATTTGATATGGGTTATACATGTTACACTAGTGGTAAATAGCAGAATAGGGCTTCTAGCTGAGGTTTTCTGCCTTGAAATTTCTCAAGTCTTTTTGAAGTTTTCAGTTAGAAACAAAATTACTGTTTTGTTTTGTTTTTTCTTATTCCCAGTTTTCTCTCCTAACCTTTTGACTTTCTCCCTCCTTGCTGTCATTTTTCAGTGATACTAGTGTATCTGGTGACATTTAGGAAAAGTTTTTCAGTCTACCTCCTCTCAGTCTACCTACCTACCAACCAATAATAATAGGACTGTAATTCCTTCCTAATAATTTGTGAAGTAGGTAACCTAAAGCAGTGGTTCTCAAACTTTTGTTTTCAGTATCTTTATCCTATTAAAAATGATTGAGGATCTCTCCAAAGCGTTTTTGTTTATCTGGGTTATATTTATAGACATTTACCATATTGGAAATAAAAACTATTTTTGAATTTGTAGACCCTCTAAAAGAGTTTCAGAGCTCTCAAGGATTCTCTAGACCATACTTTGAGAAACACTGATCTAAAGTATCATCTCCATTTATAGAAGAGGAAACTACGACTTAGGGATATGAATTGATCTGGCAGTGTAATGTAGTAGGAAAAGCACAGGATTGAAGAGTCTGAAATATTAGATTCTAATTCTGTATTTTTACTAGCCTCAGGACATGTTGCAAATCACTTTACTTAAGTTTTTCCCAACTTCACTTTTATCCTCTGTGAAATAAGACTTTGGAACTAGATGGTGATAGGATTTAGAGCCAGCAGGAACTTTAAAGGCCAGGTCGTTCAGGCAGCTAGGTGGCTTAGGGAATACAAATGCTTGGCCTGGAATCAAGAAGACCTGAATTCCAAACCAGCCTCTCACTTCCTAGCTGTGTGATCCTGGACATGTGACTTAACCTTATTTGCCTCAGTTTTCTCATCTGTAAAATGCTCTGGAGGAGATGGCAATTCACTCCAGTACCTTTGCCAGGAAAATCCCAGATATTATCGTCCATGGAATTACAAAGAATCTGACAAGACTGAACAACAAGATGCCCAATCCCTTCACTTTATATATGAGGAAGCCACAGTCTTAATTAGCTTGGCCAAAGTTACAACAGTGACTGTGGCAGGTTTATCCTTATCTTCTGTTTCAAGAGCCATTACTTTTCCCACTATATCATGTTTATTTAAGAACCCTTCTAGCATTTGGACGTTTGATGTAGGTAGGTTTTGTCCTTTTTGTTGGTCATGTTTGATTGTGTACAATTCATTGTGATTTCATTTGGGATTTTCTTGAAAAGGCTGGAGGGGTTTGACATTTCCTTCAGCTCATTTTACAGACGAGGGAACAGAGGCAAACAGAGTTAGGTGACTCATCACACGGCTAGTGAGTATCTGAGGCTGGATTTGAACCCAGGGAGAAGAGCCTTCCTCACTCCAGGTCACTCCACTTAACTGTACCACTGTGCTTTCTTAGTAACCTCTAGAAATTCTCATGGGCTTAATTGTAGTTTCTTTGCAGATGACTCATCATTCAATTAAAATCATTAGATTTCTTTTGTTTTCTGTGAGTGTCCTGAAGACATCACAAACTCATGATTTCCCTCCTCCCTCTTACCCACCCCAGATTTCACTCCTTCTATTTCTGTCATGGGCTGCCCTGGAGATTAAGAGAGAGCTCCAGGCCTGGAGGCAGGAAGAGCTGAGTGCAGATCTGGCTTCAGACACTTCCTCAGTGCTTGACCACCTGCTTTTTTCAGTTTCCTTATAATTTATAGTTGGCTTGCTTTCCTGCACTCTGTGGTCAAAGGCTAAACTGGTCTTTTTTCCCCCTTCCCCAGTCTTTGCAGTGGCTATCTGCCAAGTCTGGAATGCATCCTCTCTTCACCTCTTCTTCATTGAGTCTCACTTTCCTGAGGACAGCCCCAGCATACCTGGGGTACATATATCCCAAAGAGTTGGAGAAATTTGTTAAGGGATTATAGGAATTATTTAATAAACAACTGTATTTTCATATTAAAATTATTTAATATCTGTCTCTGTCTCTCTTTCTCTCTCTCTCCCCCTTCCCTCCCTCTCTCTGTCTCTGTCTCTCTTTCTCTCTCTCTCCCCCTTCCCTCCCTCTCTCTGTCTCTGTCTCTCTTTCTCTCTCCCTCTTCCTGTCCCTTTTCTTCTCTTTCTCTCCCTTCCCTCTCTTTCTCCCCCCCTCCCTCCTCTTTTTGGCAAGGACATAGGATTGAATGACTTGCCCAGGATCATACAGCTAAGAGGTGTTAAGTGTCTCAGATCAAATTTGAACTCAAGTCCTCCTGATTCCAGGGCCAATGCTTTATTCACTGTGCCATTTAGCTGCCCCAAAATTATTTAATCTCTTTATTTCTTAAATCACAGTAACTCTAGAATTCATTTGCTTTCCCTGTTGAATAAAGGTTACAGAAAAGTTTTCTAAGGAAACCAGTTAATACAAAACTGAAAAACAGTGGGAATCCTTGTTCTGCACAACCTTTTCCTGATCTCCACAACCGTTTATCCTTTCCTTTCCTATCATGTATTATTTTGTATTTATTCTACATATACTTAATTGCATACATATTCTCTCTCACCCCCTCATCAAATAATAACCTTTAAAGTAGGTTTTCTTTTTCAGTCTTTGTATCCTTATTTTTAGCATAGTGCCTAGCAAATAGTAGGTATTTTATAAATATTTTGGAGAAGAAAATGACAGATTATTTTAGTTTTTTGCGAAGAAAATCTCATCAATCTTGAAGAGTCAGACAGGACTAATCAACTAAATAATTACAGTAAATTTTTATTGAATGATTGACTCCTGGGCCAGGATACTTTCCAATATAGTTCTCATCCTTGCTCTGTGTGCTGAGAGCTCTCTGAAGGCTGAGATCATACGATCACAACATTCTGAGATAGATAATCTTAGAAATCATCTAGTGCAGTTTCTTTATTTTATAAACCTGGACCCCTGGAGGCCTAGAAAGTTTATCCAACTTGTCTGAGTCTCACACTTATAATACGTATTAGAAATTTAAATCTAGGCCCCAAGGATTTCAAATCCCATATTTTTCTCTTTCACTGGAAACCCAGAAGGGGAATTTAAATAAAAATAGCTCACTTTTCTATAACCTTTTAAGCTTTACCAAAGCACTTCCTTAAAACTCTAGTTGTGCAGATGTGCCCAATTTGCTGAACTCCTTCAGGGATTAGACTTTCAGCTCTAACCCACATGCTCTTTACCCATCTAGGGGAACTTTGATTTCTAGAAAACTTCAAATCATCTTTTAAATCATGTTCTCAATTAGAAATCCCCTAGCAAAGTTCTTTTGTATATGGAAGGAAAAAGATACATGTTCTGAAACAAATTGTTTCCCTTTTTAAAAAATCTCTTAGGAGGGTTCCACAGCATAGGAGAAAAGGCTGAGCTTAGGGTCAGAGGACCTGTATTTGCATCCCAGCTCTGTCACTTTAAATCTCTGAGCTTCAGTTTTTTCATTTGTAAAATTAGGGGATCAAATTGGAAGATTTTCAAGATTCTTCCAAGCTCTTAAGGTCAATTGTCCACATTGTTATTAAAACGAGTTTATTTTAAATTGATATGTAAGAAGGGAATAGAAAGGGAACAAGTATTTGTTATTTGATCCCCCTTATAGCTACTCCAAGATAGGGGCTTGTATTATCTCCCTTTTATGGTTAAAGAAACTGATTCAGACACTTGGCCAGAGTCAACATAGCTTCCCAGTGTCTGAGGTCACTTATGGGCTTCAAGCCCTATTTGCTGGGCCACCTTCCTGGTGCTAGACCATAAAGATTATACCATGTGTAGACTAGACTGGACAGTGCACCAGAGAGTCATGGAATTGAAAGGTGAAAAAACCCCCAAAACTTTTATGTTTCTGTCTCTCTGTCTTTGGCCATCTGTTTCTATCTCTATCACATACACACAATCAGTTGGGACATGTTTATATTCATGCATCTGAAGAGTGCTCATATAAAAAGGTGGTGATAGGAGTTATTTTCATAAAACTCATGACATTGATTTTTTAGATATAGTTGGTATACTCTGGATTTTAAAGTCTCGATATAGAAAACATTTTAATGTTTAGTAGTTTCTAACTTTTAAATCAGGGGTGATTACTGACTGGCCCATGGTCCATATCCATGAAATCATTTGGTCTGGTGCTGCCAAGACAACCACCTTCAATGAATAATGAGCTAAAAGCTAGGTACAACAACCTCCCACTGCTTGAGTTTTTAAATTGATAATTTTGTATGGCCAAAAGTGACATCATAAATACCCAAATGGGTAAAAAAGATTTCCCACTCCTGTTTTAAGTAAAAGTCTCATTTGGGTATTACAGCTAGACTGAAGAGATTTGATATATAATACTTTGTGCTCTTTGAAGGAAAGGCTATGAAGAAGAATCAAATGATTTGCAGGTTAAAATGAATTTTAGAAATAAATGTATCTTAGGAACTTTTTGATGTTTTTTATGTTAAGTAACTGCTTCAATTGTTTTATTAGATGTTTAATATATAGTAATATAAACAACTGAACTTACTGAGTAACTTTATATTTAAATAAATTTCATTATGTAACATCATTCCTTTTTTTAGTAATTTAAAGCCATTTTTCCTCATATCAAACTTAAATTTGAATCTTTACAACTTAGAGTAATTATTCTTACTTCTTCTGACTGCAGGGTTCTAATAGAATAAGTCTAATTCTTCTTTCACTTAATAGTCCTTTAAATACTTGAACTAATCAAAGGTTCTCCTCATTCTTCCCAAAGTCTTCTCTTTTTTTGGACCAATATCCTATTGCTTCACCCCATCTTCATTGGAAATCATTTTAAAACCCTTCACCATTTTGATTACCATACTCTTGAGTTGATCAAACTATCAACTTTTTTCCTAAATATGACTCAGAATTGAACACAAAACTCTAGGAGAGAGTTCATAGTGCTATTCATTGCCTCTTAATGGAGTTTAAGATTTCATTTGGTTGGTTGCTCTGACATTCTTTAGACTTATATTGACATATTAGTCTACCAACCTCCAAGATCTTTTTCAGATAAGTTTCTGTCTAGTCTTGCCACCTCCATCTTGAATTCCCAAAAGTGTTTTTGTAAAACCTATGTAAGATTTTTTCATTTAAAATTTTCCCTTTTTTTAATCATCATGAATTTGACAAGCTTCCTTATATGTTTCTTTATATGAAGAACAGAGAATTACATATGAAATCCTGAACACCTTGATTTTTAAAAAATATTTATCAAATTTAATATAATACTGTTCTGCTTATATATAATCCCTTCTGAATTTCCTTCTACAGACTCTTCTGTGTACTTAAAAAAATGTTTTATGGATGCTCTTCTTTTTTTTTTTTTTTTTTTTTCCCTTTTACAGTTATTACTCCACTCTTAAATCTGCACCCAGGGGAAAAAAAAGCATTTCATTATAATAATTACCGTTGAAGGAAATAAATCCAGATGTTCTGCATATTAGAAAAACATCAGACTCATTCTGCAGCTTTGGCCATATCTCTTTACCAAGAATTGGGGTGCATGATTTGGATAATGTAGATGCCATCATGTAGATTGCTGTAAATGTGTGAAATTAGCCTCAATTTATCTATACTTTTATTTTGATAATGAAAATACTAACTTGTATACAGAACAGCCCAGCTTTAATAGCTTAAAATTACACTAAGATTTTTGGGTTATTGCTGTATGTCAAATTGAGCCAGTACCATCATTCTCTTAGGACCATATTTGAATTAGAAAGTGTCATTAATTTTAGTCCACTGTAAATGATTTTTTTGTTCACAAGCTTTTTTCAGCATAGTGCTTTTTTATTTCACCCATTAAGAAATAAAAATGAGTTGCCTATTGTCCTACTATATGACTTTTGTGATTCTTTCTCATGCTTAGAGTCTATGAATTAGTCATGCTGTTCTGGAGTTTTAACAAACTTTTATGCTATTTGGATCACAAACAGATTTTTTTTTAAGAGAAGTCTGGAGTAGAGTAAATAATCATATAATTACTTGGCAAAGCTCTTTATTTATGTGTATGTGTGTGTATATACACACACACACATACACACACACACACACACACATATATATATATATATATATATATATATATATATATTTTTTTTTTTTTTTTTTAAAGGTGAAAATATTATGCTTTGATTCTCATTTAGTCTCCATAGCTCTCTTCCTGGATGCAGATGGCTCTTTCCATCACAAGTCTATTAGATTTGCTTTGGCAAAGCTCTTTAAAAGAAAAAAGAAAAAGAAAACGGATCCCTAGGGAATTTCAAGAATCCTTTTGGTTTCCTCTGCTTTTATTAATTTCCTTTACTACTTTAAAAGTAATCTCTCTCTTGCCTTTCTTGTATCTCTAATTTTACAATTTATTGTTTGTCATTTTCAAATGGTTTTCATTTTTAAAATAACAAAAGAAAATTTTCTATCAAGAAATTTTTTGTACTATAGAATAAATACTCTTTTTTTCCTTCACCTCTAATTTTGTTGATGAATAGAATAATTGCAGAGCCATGAACCCTATAGTTATGTTCAAGAACACTAAATAATTTCAGAATGACTTAATTTATGATAACAGCATTTCTGAACTATGTGATCAAGAAAACGATATTATGTACTTATATTATAATCCTATTTGGAGAAGAGTTTTAGAAATTTTTGGATTGTTTTTTTCCTAACTCAACTATGCACATACCTTAAATTAAATTAAATTCAGTTAGCCTATTCTTTAGTCTCTCTACAGTATACCTAACAACCGACTTCTGCTTAAAGACTTCCAAAGACTGAGAACTCACTTATTCCTTGGGGCAGCCCACAACACTATTGAACAGCTTTAGTTGTTAGGAAACATTTCTTCTATTTGTCCAGTCCTGTCCTTGACATAGAACTCTTGCTTAGACTAATCTGCAACTGTTAGATCCCTTGAGTGAGGTAAGGTAAATTTTCCAGGCTCTCGTAACTATGTGTGTATTACAGGTAAGGGTTGAATCCTATTCTTCCTGTCTCTGAGGCCTGCTTTTACTACTTACTACTACTACTTTCAGTTCTTCCTTATGTAGAACCAAAATATGGTGCTTTTTTTTGTTCTCCCATCACTTTATTCGTCTTCCCTCTATCCTTTTTCCTCCTTTTCCATGTGATAAGCCATCAAATATTTAAAGATTAGCAAGACTCCACCTCAGAGCCCTTCCCATCCAGATCTAGATCCCAGTCGTCCTCCAGTTTTTCAACTTCTGGACAGTAACTAAGTCAGTTCATTTTAATAGCTCTTTGAACCCTAACCAGAAGATCAGGAACTACTGGTAAAACCTGAGAACTAACTTGGTTGATCTCCATACCAGTTGTTACTGCTCCACCTCCTTTCTTGAGGTTTGCCAGGACTCCTAGCAAGCTGGGAAAGTGCTCTGATCTCAGGCTTCTCTAAGAATTTTAGTTAGCAGTACTAACTTTTTGTTGTTTCTGCTGCCCCTAGTAATCCTTTAGGTTTCTTACTTATTCCAGTGAGTATGCGTGGTTAGGCTGGTAAATAGTATTCGGCCATTTTTATGATTGTTCTACATTAAAGATTCTTTTTATCATATCCATTGTTATGTTTCAGTACATTCTAATATACTGAAAGGTTCTGCATATTTGACTTTTTCTAGAAAATGGAATATAATCGACTTGACTAGTCGATATTTTATTTGAACTGTTTTTGCTTAAAAACTTCCAAAATGTATTGCATACCTCCCTGCCTTTTAAAATTATAGGCTAAAATTATGAATCAAGAAACATGAACATTTCCATATAAAGAATAGAAAAACATTATAAATACTGAATGACTTTTACAGTTTGTTTTTTAAAGTGCATATTAAATATAACATATTAGTACCAATATTATCCTGAATGTCTCTGTCCCTTCTATGCTTCCTTCTTTAAATATTTTTAAATGGCTTTTCTGAATTAGCCTGCTCATCATTTCTTATAGAACAATAATATTCCATTACCTTCATATATACATTATACTTCATATAGCATATTCATTTCCTTCTCCATTTCATTTTACAGATGAGGAAACTGAAGCAAACAGAAATGACTTGCCCAAGTTCACATAACTAATAAGTGAGGCCAGATTTGAACTCCAAAAGATGTCTTCCTGACTTAAAGCCCATCAATCTAGCCACTTTGCTACCTCACTACCTAATTTCGAGCCTAAACTTAAGAGTTAAAAGGTTCTGATTGAGGATCTGTGTTTTTGAAGTTTTAACAGAATAACTATTAATTGTTCTTCCCTGTTTTAGTTATCTCTTCCTAGTCATTTTGGAAGAAAAAGTAGCTTTATACAAAATAGGTACCTTTTTGCAATTCTGTTTTTAATTTTCTGATTGCTTTCATGAGTCATCGTTTAAAAGGAACTGATTTATGATAAAACTTAAAAATCAATATTTTTTTAAATCACTGATAAGGTAATACATGAAAGTAAAGGTAAAGTGAGTCAGTTTTTTAGATACTGAAAATCTGATATTTGTAGCTATAAATTGCATCAGTAATTAACTCTGAAAATGAAGACTAGCTTTCTCTGAACTTTTTATTTTGTTTTGTGAGTCTGCTTCCTTGTTAAGCTTTGTGACATTTAGATGATCTACAGAATTTTGGTGTAACATGCAGAGAGCTGGGAAACAATTTTTATAGCCAGTATTTCTGACAAATGCCTCATTTCTCAAATATATATCTATATATAGTGAAGTCAAATTTATATTAACTGTAAGTCATTCTCCAATTGATAAATCATCAGAGGATATGAATAGGCAGTTTAAAAATGAAGAAATTAAAACTATAGTCATATAAAAAAATACCTTAAATCATTGTTGATTGGAAAATGTATATTAAAACAACTCTGACATACCACCTTACACTTATCAGATTGTCTAATATGACAGAAAAGGATAATTGTAAATATTGGAGAAAGTGTGAGAAAATTGAAACAATGCAATATTGGTGAAGTTGTGAACTGATTCAACCATTCTGGAGAACAATTTAGAACTTTGCCTAAAGGGCTACCTTTTGATCTAGCAATATTACTCCTAGGCCTGGATCCCAAAGAAATCATAAAAAAGGAAAAAGGACCTATATGTATAAAAATATTTATAACAATTCTTCATGCTACTTATCCACATCCAGAGAAAGAACCATGGAGTTTGAATGCAGATTGAAGCATACTATTTTCACTTGTTTTTTTTTTTTTTTGTTTGTTTTTGTTTTTGTTTTCTCATGGTTTTTCCCTTTTTTCTAATTCTTGTTTTTACAACATAACTAATGTGGAAAGATATTTAACATAATTGTATGTGGATAATCTGTTTTAGACTGTCTTGGGGAGAAGGATGGGAAAGAATGGAAGAAGAAAAATTTGGAACTCAAAATTTTACAAAAGTGAATGTTTAAAACCATCTTTACATGTAAACATAAAATACTATTAAGTGCAATTTAAAAAAAAAAAAGCATAGTGGCTTAGCTTTATTCAGTACTTCCATCAGTAGCCACTTTCTCCTGAATCAGCCAGTCAGATAAATCAGGAATAACAGTTGGATGTTTTCAAAATGGTGTTTGGTTTTTTAAAATTTGATTTAATACACATGGGATTCTAGTTGTGCCAGAAAAACCAGGTGTACATATTTTCCATTGATTTTAAGTACACAGATTTGCCTTGACCTAAGAAAAAACAAATTTTTAAACACTATTGTTCAGGAAAGTATTATTGAGAAAAATGTCATGTAATTCTGCTTAGTTTATTCTTTATGGCAGAAAATTTGTATTTATTGGGCTAGTTTAGTTAGTTGTGGAATATTTAACTATTGGAAATAGTAAAATCACTCATAATCTTATTATAATCCATGGTAGAGCTGGAATAGCTCTTAGAAGGCCTCACATCTAGCCCTTTCATTTTATAAGGCTTCAAATAAGAGAAATATAGTTTGCTGTCCTGGAAAAGGAAGAAGGAGTAGAGGGAAAAAGAAAAATTGAAAACTCAAAATCTTACATGATGAATGTTGAAAACTCTCTTTAAATGTAATTTAGGGAAAAACTACTGTTAAGTTAAAAAAGAAAAGAAACAAAAAGAGGGGAAGTGACTGGCCCAAGATCACACAGTAACTGAGCCAGGATTTCAACTTGGATTTATATATTCAATTAATTCAATATATATTGAATATACATTCAATACTATTTTTTAATCAAACTGTGAAGCTCTTGAGTTGGGCCTTGTGAAATTCTCTACTATAATTTTTTAAAGTAGAAATAGAAACTAAATGGTGCTTCCAGAATTCTAGCACCTAGTACAATGTCTTGTATATCATATAAGTACTTTATAAATAATGTTGAATTTAATTGTTAAAAATCCTTTTCCTAATAGTCAAATTTAGAAATAATAGTTATGTAAGCCTTTTAAACAAAATAAGCCATGAAATTTATTTGCTCCTAAATTTTATTCAGCTTCATCAAACTTAAATATGTATTCCTTGATGATGTCATTTTTTCTCCCTACTCTTGTCATTAGGAGAATGAAATAGAACTATGCACTTGTGAGACAAGTACTTGGCTCTGCTTCTTAGTCATGGCAGAATTTCTTCCTTCACAGGCTCCCCAGAAAGAGGATTTAAGTAAGGTGCAAGTATAGAGTATTTGGATTTGGATAATAAAAAATTCTTTCTCTTTCCACTTCAATTTCTAGATGCTTTTTGAAGCATTGGTTAGTATTTGTGGACTGTGATTGGGAACTTTGAGTACCCAGCTGACAGACCTTTAGCTACTTTAAAGTTGATTGAGCTGTCAGTGAAAGTCTATAGGCTAAAGAAGAGTGATGGAAACCTCAGATCTTAATTATAAAAAGCATGTGAGACTGCCATTGTGATTGTTTTGTAACTTTTCATTTATAGTTTGAGATTAACAGTAAGTATTACAATAGACTACTCAGGAAAAAAAAAAGAATGACAAATTATCTGTTTTTATTGTTATACTCAAATGGGAAGTAATGGAGGGCAAATCCAGTTTAAAGAAAGCTTAGTAAGAGATCTACGTAAAAAATAATTTCATGAACATTTAAAGAAGAAAATAAGAGAAAGAAAAAATGGAAACACATTTTTTAATATCAAGGACAGTAGAGAAAGACATTTAGATATGAACAATGTATTCCCAAAGGTATCTCAAACTTAGTATGTCCTAAACAGAACTTTTTCTCCTGAATCCCACTTCTTCTGAATTTACCTATTTCTGTCAAGGACACCATCATTCTTGGATTCACCTAGGTTTGAAATCTCTAAGAAGTCCTTTACTCCTCATTCTCCTCTTCACCCCATAAATCAAATTAGTTGCCAAATTTTGTTTCTACCTCCCGTATTTTCTGCATTTGCCACTTTCCTGCCAATCCTCCTTCAGGTATTCATTCATCATCTCTTACCTGGACTACAATATCATCAACTGGTACCATAATGCCAGGGAGATAGTAGGTATTTTAAAATGCTTATCGATTGATTCTCAAGGGTGAAGACTAATTCTTGTTTGAAAACAATGACTGCAAATTGGAAGTGCTTTACAAAGGGAACCCACACCAGTCCAACTTTAAAAAAAAAAATACATTGATTTTAGTTGATATTGAATATTACCATGGGAAAAAACTAGGTATTCACACTTTTGAGTCTTTAACTCTTTCTTAATAACATCTTTATATTTGTCTTTAAATATAATCAACTCATTTGATAGTAAGATCATTACATTGAAGTTTGCAGGACACCATTTATACTTCGCTCTTAACAGAAAAATGCCACGTGTGACTTGATTTATCAAGACTGAGAAAGTTATCTCCAAATTGTTGCTTAGTAGCAGTCTTTGCTCCTGCTACTATATTCAGTACTTGGTGGTAATTTATTGTTAAAAGGCTGACCAAACCTATTAAGTTCTTATATGTAATATCACTTTTAATATTTTATATTACTTTTTTTAAAAAAAATTATTTTTTCCCCTTTAGGAATGAAATAATTACTAATGAAATTTCTGAATTTCTTTATAAAATAAATTGACAAAGGATTTTCTTGAATGAAATCATTCTCTAAATAACAATTTAATCATTTCTAGGAAGGAAAGAAAAGGTATCATGATTATGTATTTTATTGAATATGGTAACAGAGGAATGCAGAATGGAGGAAATGATGGGTAGATTAGGCAATTGAATTGAATATAAGACAGCTTTTGCATGCTACTAAATCTATCACTGTAAAATGTATTTCAGGATGATGTGAGGCATAAGGTTCATCTCAATACCTTTGGTTTCTTCAAAGATGGGTCCATGGTGGTCAATGTCAGTAGCCTCTCAGTTAAGGGAAATGAAGGTGGCTCTGCAAAGGTAGGTATATTTTCTTCTGGTTTTAAGAGATTTGCCTTTTTTACCCATTAAATAACACTGCTGAAGAACACAGAAGAAATTAAGGTTGATGAAAACAATGTTACTTTATTAGATACTGAAAGTTTATCTTTTTAAAATTAATTTTTAATAGTATTTTATTTTTCCAAATACATGCAAAGATAGATTTCAACATTCATTTTTGTAAGACTTTGTGTTCCATATTTTTTCTCCTCCTTCCTTTACTTCCTCCCCCAAACAGCAAACAATCTTAATATAGGTTAAATATGTATGATTCTTAAAGTTTATCTTTTTTTTTAATTTTTATTTTTTATTATATTATAAGCTTTTTATTTACAAAACATATGCATGGGTAGTTTTTCAACACTGACCCTTGCAAAACCTTCTGTTTCAATTTTTCCCCTTCTTCCCCTCATCCCCTCCCCTAGACAGCAGTCCAATACATGTTAAATATGTTAAAGTATATGCTAAATCCAATATATGTATACATGTGTGTGTGTATACACACACACACACACACACACACACACACACACACACACATATAGTTATCTTGCTGCATAAGGAAAATCGGATCTAGAAAATAAGAACAAAACCTGAGAAGGAAAACAAAAATGCAAGCAAACAACAATAGAAAGAGTGGAAATGCTATGCTGTGATCCACACTCATTTACCACAGTTCTCTCTCTAGGTGTATATAGCTGATTCTCTTCTTTACTGAACAATTGGAACTGGTTTGAATCATTTCATTGTTGAAGAGAGCCACATCCATCAGAGTTGATCATCATATAATCTTGTTGCCATGTATAATGATCTCCTGGTTCTGCTTATGAAAGTTTATCTTTAAAAATTAATATTTGATTTTTTCTTGTGTAGTTCTAAAACTCATGATTTTACATGCATGAGGATCTTCTTTTTTGCAAAATGAATACTAAGAAAATACTATATATTAAGTCATAGAGAGGAGACTATAAATCCAGAAAATTATCTGTTCTGCCTTTTGAGGAAAGAGTGTGGTCATACATAAAATCATATGGTTGTTTACCCCTATTATGTGTGTTTCCTTCCTTCTAGATTGGTTTCAGCTTGGACCGAACAAAAAATGATGGATTTTCCCCTTATCTGGTAAATGTAAAGTTCATCTAATCCTGTGTAGTTTTTCAACATTATTGTAATATAATTAATGGACAAGAACTATTATATTAATTCATGTTACTGAGAGTAGTTGCTTGCTTCTAGTTGGTGATGTAATTAAACACCATTGGGATAATATTCAGTCTGAAAAAAAAAAAAAACTTTAAAAACCAAAACCAAAACCTCTTTTCCAGTATTAAGATTATGTGTTTATTTCTTCTCAGGATGAAGATATGGATTACTGTATCTTAAAAAAAATGCAGTCTGTTTCTGTTACACTCCTGATTGTAGACTTCTCAAGTCATCTGTAAGTCATTCTTATGAAAATTCCTTCAGTTCTTTTCTGATTTAGAGCTGACTCATTGTGATAGCAATGTGTGTGCTGATTTTCACAAATTAAGTGTACAAATGAATATTTCTTCATCCATGTCAAATCTAATATAGGTATCCTAACTAGTCATAGTTCAAAGTATCTAACACTTAATGATATTCCCACCAAGAACAGTACTTAATAAACAGTAATTGCTCAGGAGTTTTGCTATCAGCATTCTGATTTATCTCAAAGGCTTCCAAAAAAAAAAAAAATCAAGTTGATTGATTTCTATAATGTCTTCTCAGGCCTGCTCTGTAGTTTTTAGTTAACATTAAGAGCTTTACTCTTTAATCTTTTTTCCTGGTTTTGTATAATTAGATTGTGAGTTCCTAGAGGGTAGGAACGGGTTTGTTTTTTATTTTTAATCCCTAGTGTCTAGTGCAGTTCCTTGCATATAGTACTAATAAATATTTTTCTTGAATTTGATGTATCATTGGTCAATTAACAAATATTTTGTTATGTACCAGCTATGTGCCAGCCACTGTGCAAGGGTTTCTGGGGATATAAGTACAAAGAATGAAACATCCCTACTCCAAATGAGCTTATAGTCTAATGGAGAAAATAATCAATACAAATAAAATATACAAAACATAAATATATAGCTCTGTGTGTGTATATAAATCTGTGAGTATATGTGTTTATACATGTAAAAAGTGATTAAATACAGGGTACTATAAGAGGGAGAACTTTAGCATCCAGACATATCAGGAAAGACTTCATGAAGAAGATGCACCTCAAAAGTCTGAACTGAATTTTAAAGAGAGAGACTCCTGAGTCAGAGATAAAGAGAGAGTGCAGTCCAAGAAGAGAGTATGACAAGTTCAAAGTCATAGAGATAGGAGAGGGACCATCATGAATGAGGAACAGAGAGAAGACCAGTCTGAAAATTGAGCTTATAAGTAGGGCAGTAATGTTCAGCAAGTCTGGAAAGATTCAGTTGGGGCAGTTTGTGAAAAGTTTTAAAAACTATATGAAAAAGTTTCTGTTTGATCCTAGAGGCAATAGAGAGTCACTAGAGTTGATTGAGTAGGGGAGTCACATGGTTAGATCTGTGCTTAAATTCCTTTAGAGACAATATGTAAAATGAACTGGAATTGTGAGACATTCAAAGTTAACCAAAAAAATAATTAGGAGGCTATTGAAATAATCTAGGTGAGAATTAATGAGGGCCTAAACTGAGGAAATAGGCATGTGGGTGGAGAGAAAAGAACAGACGTGAGAGACATTGTAAAGTTAGAAATGACAAGATTTGGTATCGCATTGAATAGTGAAGGAGCGTAAAGCATTAAGAATAACACTTGGCTTTTGAACCTGAGATACTGAAAGGATGGTGATACCACAACACAAATAGAGAAATTTGGAAACAGGAAGAATTTAGAGGGAAAGATAATGAGTTCAGTTTAGGCTTGTTGAGTTTAAGATGTCTCTAGGACATCTTGTTTGAAATGTGCAGTAAGTAATTGGTGATGCAGCCTGGGGTCATGTATGAGTCATCTCCATAAAGATAATATTAAAACCATGAGAGCAGATTATGAGCAAAGAGTATAATGATGGGAAGAAGTGGACTCAGAACAGAACTTTGATAGGCACCTATAGTTGGGGGTATATAGTAGATTAAAATTTCTTAAACTTGGTTCAGGACACCATATGGGGTCTTGTAACTGAATGTGGGGATAACAGAATTATGATTTGTTATCAGTAAATGTTTGGTTTGCATACCTGTTTTGTATATCTATATGAGACCCATAAAAATTTTTTGGGCAAAAAGGCATCAAGAGTGGAAAAAGTTTAAGAGGCCCTGATGAAGATGATGAGACAGCAAAAGGAGACCAAGAAGGAGCTGCTTTTAAATGCAAGAAGTAATACTGAAATTTGACAACTAAGAAATCCCTTAAATTTTGGAGAGAGCAGTTTCAGTTGAATGATGAGGTCTGGAGTCAGATTGGAAGAGATTGCAAAATGAGAGTGTGGTAGCATTGACTACACAACTTCTTCAAGGAGTTTGTTAGGAAAAGGAGGAAAGCTAGAGAATGATATCTTGGGGTGATTATGGGATATAGTTAAGGTTTTTAAGAATGGGGGGAATTTGGGCATGTTTGAAGACAGCAGGGAGGGAACCAGGTGAGAGGGAAAGATTGAAGATTCAAAAGAGAGAAGAGATGTCTGCCAGATGCAGTGTGCCAGAGGAGATGGAAAGGGCGGGTATAAAATACACAATCTGGGCCTGTCAGAAAACAGGAGAGTGGGAAATGATGCCCATAGCGGGAGCTCATTTATTGTAGTCTAAATTTCAGAAAATTAAGAGGCAAGGTTCTTAGATATGCAGGATGGGGAGGAGAAGGTTTGGGAAGTTTTAGGAGGAAAGAAAAGGTTTGGAATAGTTTCTGTAGAGATGAGATAAGGATCAATTATTAAAGACTAAAAGAACTGGCTTGCTGCAATGAGAACCTAGTTGAGGTTTGGGACAGAATAAACTCATGTTAACCAGTCTTAATTAGGCCCATAACTGGCAGGGATACATTGTCATTAGAAAGGTCTAGTTTAAAGTGGAGTTTGTTATAGAATGGTAATTCCAGAGGGCACAGTAGAAAAGAGTGGACTTGGTTGGGACTAGGATATGGTTGAGATCAAGTTAAGAAGATAGAATGAGGAAAACATGAGAAAGGAGCCAGAAACAATTTTATCCTACTGGGTACTGATTAATTATTACAAGAATAAGAAGGGAAATAGGAGAAACTGTATAATGCCAAGAAGTAAATTTGAAATGACAAATTTCAACTAATTTTGAACATAACATATTTATGGGGGGAAATTCTATATCTGAAAATGTTGCATTTTAGCTTTGAAGTTACAAGCTTCTGGGGATTTTGTTGATGCTATTTTTTTAAACTTAGTGTCAAAATAAAGTCTCCATCAGAAGCTGGCAGCAACTTGCCAAAAATCATCTTCAGCAACAATGAGAAAATCCTTGGTGAGAATCCAGAACCAAGCCTTAAAAGTCCTTCAGGAAATAATCAAACTCTTCAAAATCAAGGTAATCATTCATATTCAGTTTTCCAGTATCTTAAATATTTTGTTTAAAAATATTTCTAAAATAAGCACAGCTTCCCATTCGTAACATATATTTGTATTTCATTCCCTGTGTGTGATGGTTTTTCTCTCTTTTTTCCTTCTGAGACTTTAATATCCATTTTTCTCCTTGAAGTCTTCATTTTTAAGCATGTAGAAACTTGTTTTGGGGATGGGAGTAAGGCAGGAGTAATTCTATAAATTTTTGGTCAATTTGTTATTTCTGTTCATCTGTATCATGCAGTACATCTGCATTACTCAGCGAAGACTTTTAATACAGTTAACATAAAACCTTATACTCAAGTGCACTAAGTACATATGATTTGTTGATGATATTGATTTTGCTAGTAACCCTTTTATGGAATAATTTCCATAGTTCAGATATGCCATTACTCCATAGTAGAACTGTTGGTACAGGGCCTGAGGAGATAGAAGTCCCAGAACATGTGATGGCCTTACCATGTTTTTGATTCCTGAACTCTAGTTCATTAAAGAGAAGTCTCATAAAGTAAAGTGATACATCTAAACTGAATCTTGCAATAATATATTGTAAATGCTTCTGCTTCTAGAAGATGAAAAGTCTGCACAAAGTACAGAGGATTCAAAGGTAGGATAACCAGTTAATCAGTAAGTATATTTTTGTAAACAAATTTAATCACAGAGCACAGAATTCTAAAGCTAGAAAGTTCTCCAAAGCCCATTTAATACAATTCCTTCATCTTTCAAATAAGGAAAGTCATCCAAATTAGAGAAGTGACTTGTCTTGGATCGCATGACTGAAGAGTAGAGAATAGTTTAGGCAATGGTTAGCTAGATTGCTGAACTTGTAGTCAGGAAGAGGCAAATTATAATCCTCCCTCGGATACTTATTAGCTTTGTGATCCTGAGCAAGACCTTGTTCAGTCTTAGTTTCATTTATAAAATAGGGATGATAATAGCACCTGCTTCACAGAGGATCAAATTGTTGTGAGGATCAGTTGAAATAATGTGTGTAAAATTCTTTGCAAACATTAAAGCACTAAATAAATTTTAGTCATTATTTTTACTTATAATAATAATAATAATAATGATATTTGTAGATTTGGAATTTAGAACCTAAGTCTCCTAACTCTGAGGACATTATGCTGACACAATTTCATAAAAAAGAAACTAATGATCATCTGAGGATCCTTGTTAATGTCTGCATACTGTGTTTTGGCATACATATATGTATACACACACACACACACACATACACACACACATATTTATATAATTGATCCTCAGAAAGTATTGAACACCTATTTTATGTATTTGTAGTTTGTCTAGATAAGATGAGAGATGGGGAAAAAGTCCTTTTTATAATAAAGAAACATATTCTGATAAATCTGGTAGACTAAGCACCAAATTATTTAGGAATATTTTTCAGGAAATCAAATCTGAATTCTGCCATATACTTCTTTTTTTTTTTTTTTAATAACTTTTTATTGATAGAACCCATGCCAGGGTAATTTTTTACAGCATTATCCTTTGCATTCACTTCTGTTCCGATTTTTCCCCTCCCTCCCTCCACCCCCTCCTCCAGATGGCAAGCAGTCCTTTACATGTTGAATAGGTTACAGTATATCCTAGATACAATATATGTGTGCAGAACCAAATAGTTTTCTTGTTGCACAGGGAGAATTGAATTCAGAAGGTAGAAATAACCCGGGAAGAAAAACAAAAATGCAAGCAGTTTATATTCATTTCCCAGTGTTCTTTCTTTGGGTGTAGCTGCTTCTGTCCATCTTTGATCAATTGAAACTGAATTAGCTCTCTTTCTCGAAGAGATCCACTTCCATCAGAATACATCCTCAAACAGTATCGTTGTTGAGGTATATAATAATTTCCTGGTTCTGCTCATTTCACTTAGCATCATTTCATGCCATATACTTCTACATGCTGTTCCATATATGGTACTGCTTGTCCTGTGCCTTTGCACACTGCCATACATCAGACATGGACTGTTCTCCCTTTTTTCCTTGCCATCTTTTAGAAGCCTTAGCTCAAAGATCATTTTTTCCTAGAGAGCTTTCCTTACTGCCAACTCTGTCCCTTCAGTCACTAAAGCCTTCCCCTTAAAAACTATCTTCCAACAACTTTGCATTTATATTGTACACAGGGAATAGAGACTGGAGCTGTCATTTCATTGGTCTTGGGATTTCTCTGAATGAGGGAACTCCCGCTACCAATGCAGGTTGGTGTCTTATTTGCAACTTAGAGACTTGGATTGTTGCCTAGCACAATGAAAGAATGAAATATTTGTCTAGAATCACATAATCAGTAGGTATTATATATAAGACCCTGGTTCCCTGGTCTCAAGACCAGCTCTCTACAATCCTGCACTGCCTCTCTCGTTTGCAGCTTTTTATTACTTTGGGAGCAAGGACTGTTTTGGGCTTTCCTTGTTTTGCCTAAACTTTTGATTTTTGTGTCTGGCACAGTAGTAATCAACTAATGCTGAATCATTGAATTCTTTGTTGGGGAGCTTTATGGGAAAGATAATCAAACAATTATAGAGAGTTTGGAATAGATGAGATAAAAAGGAAAGGAACTGTTGTCATTTTAACATCATTTAATTTGCTGCCACCACTCTGAAGTTACTTATTATGTCATTTAGGTATCAGGAGAAAACTCTTATCCTGTTCATATCAACAAAGGGGCAGTTTCATTTCAGGTAGGTGTTCTCTTTGAATTAATTCTTTCTGTTTTGTGAAGGTTTTGTGAGAGTTAACTTTAGAATCTCATAGATGGCTTTTAAATTTTTATTATTTTTTAAAATGCTTTTTATTGTTGTTATCACATTTATTTTTGAATATGTTCTCTTCTACCCAGTGAACCACCCTCTGTAACAAAATTGTACGCGGTGGGTTTTTTTGGTTGTTTATTTGTTTGTTTGTTTTTAAAGGGAAGGCAAAAAGCAACTCAGCACAAACAATTAAGTAAATGATTTTTTTTGAGGCAGTTAGGGTTAAGTGACCTGTTCAGGATCACACAGCTAGTACATATCTAAGGCCAAATTTAAATTCCACTCCACCTGACTTCAGGCCAAGTCACTTAACTTCTGTTTACTTTATTCTACTGGAGAAAAAAATGGCAAACCATTCCAATATCTTTGCCTCCCCCCCCAAAAAAAAAAAAAAAACAAAAACAAAAACAAAAAAACCCCTCCATTATAGGATCATAAAAAGTCAGGCACGATTGAGCAACAAATGTTACTTTGAAACGAGTGCAAAGAAGTGTAGGATTTTATAAATTCCTTATAGTTATGTGGTTTTGAAGCAAATTGGTGGCATAGTGGATAGAGTGATATACTGCACTTAGAATTAGGAAGAGTTGAATTCTGATTCTGCCTCAGACCCTTATAAGCTTTGTGACCTCATATAGATTACCAACCCCTTATTCTCAGTTTGCTCACCAATAAAACAAAGGAAAAAAACACCAAAAATTAAATAAAGTTAAAAATTAGAGTCCCTGTGCTACTGGGTTCTTGAAGGATTAGATAAAAAGACATTTGTAAATTGCCTTGCAAGTCTTTAGAGTATACTAATCTAGGATCACAAGATCATTGGTTTATAGCTGAAAAGGGGCTTAGGAATCTCTTTTATTTTAAAGCTGAGGAAACTAAGACACAGAAAGGTTAAATGGCTTATGTATAAGTGTTAGTAATCATTAACTCTTTGGTTATTGGTTTTGTGGGATTTGGGTTGCTGTATGGGACACTTTGTATTCCTCTGGCCTGATAAAGAAGGTGGAAACCACAAATTTGATGGCCCTGTGCCTCACTTGAACTTTACTTTCTTTAGGTGTGTTAAGTAGTGATTAATGAAATTTGGCCTCTTAATTCAACTATTGCTTTTGTTCTTAATGTCAGAACAGTCTGGAAGTTGCACTTGAAAGCTAATGTTTCATATGATTTGAGATTATTGAGGCAGATTTTTGTTTATGAAATTCTTGTTTTCCCCACCATTATAAGTTATTTAAAATATATTCTGCTATTCAGTTTAGCTGACATATGACTGTACAGATTGCTAATGATGCATATTGCACTTTCACTCTTCCATACAAATTTCCAAATTTTTAGTTTCTAGTACATTTGTGCTTTTCAGACATATACTACTAAAACTAAAACCTAGAAAAATGTGTGGTTAGAATGTATTTTGTGAAATATTTTTACCTGAAAGTTTCTATTCATTGTAGAACAAGAAAAAAAACTTGTTTATATTCTGTCCCAGGAATCATTAAGTTTAAGTAGAATGTTTTTGTTCTTTTTTCCTTGTAATATTTTTTAAAATAGTCAATGTATATTCAGTTAAGTTTGAATATACTTACTTTTTCTCCCTGTTTTCTAGTTTTTCTTCAATATCAGTACCAGTAACCAGGAAGGTCTCTACAGTCTTTATTTCCACAAGTGTTTGGTCAGTGAAAGTCGAACTAGTGATGAATTGTCTTTCAGCCTTGATGTGAGTATTTTAAAGACAATATTCTGGAATTGATGACCAAAGAACTTTCTGAACCATGATAAATACAAGACAGTTTTATAATTATTGCATCCCTACCTGTGCTCAGCCCTGGGGTTATTCCAGCTGGCAAGATGCAAAGATTGGCAACTAAAGCTTCTCAGCTAGTATACTAAAGTAGTAGAGGCTATATCAGTGAAGAAATTGAAAAGTGAATTCGAACCTGCCCTAAAGGTTTCTGATCCTCAAACTGCTCTTTAACCATAGCTCTAAATTTCCAGAGATTGGAGGAAGTGTCATTGACTAAATCAGGATATGCATCCCGGATTTGTTTTCAGATTGAGATCACAGAAAAGAATCCTGACAGTTACCTCTCTGCTGGAGAAATTCCTCTCCCAAAGCTCTACATTTCCATGGCCTTTTTCTTCTTCCTTTCTGGGACAATCTGGATTCATATCCTTCGAAAACGGAGGTAAGTTTTCAGCTTCTGGGAAGGTCTCAATTCAGGGCAGCAGCTGATTCTGTTATATTTATCTCTACCTTGCAACTTCCTAAATTGAAAGAAATCTCTAGCAATAGTTTTTCCTAATTCCCTTCTTCTATTTGAATTAGATTATCTGCAGTTTACTTGCTGGTGTTTGCATATTTCCTACTAATATATTTTAAAAGCAAATTCAATATTTAAGTAAAATCTAGGCAACATGAATTTCTTCTGAAATAGAGATATATTATCGGACTCATGGTGATGCTAGCCTCGGAATACAAACATTAGTTCAGGTCACAGCTGTTGTGAATCTTCTTCGTTGATCCAAGTGTAGAGTTTTTAAATGAAGATAGTTCTTCAAAGCTTTTTTACTTGGCTCCTATCCTCAATTCTGTAGCCCCTGCTGTTAGAACTTCCTTAATGTGTTTCTCACAGAAGTACAGCTGCATATGTGTAGTAACATTGTTTAATTCTGTCCATATGCCCCTAAATAACTAGCTGAAATGAGAGTATTGATTTTTCAGTTAGAGAATGATGAACATTTGTTGCTTAAAAGGCTATAAATTAGATAAATTATGGTATGTGAATGCATTGGACATTTAAGCTTCTTCCTGAATGATTCTAAGTATGAATGTTTTGGTGTGTTATTTATATAATTGAATCATCTCTAAAAGCCAGGAGTTATTTTTACTGTTCTCATCTGCTTCCCGGTTGTTTGTATGTATTTTTGAATCATTTCTTTTCTAATAATTAGTGTATCGTAGAATAGGAGAACCTCTGAAGTTTATTGAGTTGGAGTGTGTGGGTGTGTGTGTGTGTGTGTGTGTGTTTGTGTGTGTGTGTGTGATCATCACACATGAACTTTGATGAAAATACTTCAGTGGCTGAATGAAGAATGGATTGGAGCAGGGAGAGATTTGAAGCAGGCAGACCTACCAGCAGACTATTACAATGATAGTTCTAGTGCCAAGGCCAAGTGAGAGTGATGACAGTGTTAAAGGAGAGAAGGGGTATATTTGGGAGATGTTGAATAGCTGAAATTGACAGGTTTTGGCAACAAATTGCATAATAGAGAGGGTTTTCCATAAACAAGACACTCCATCTCAGCTCTGGGCAATTTTGTCTGACTATCTGCTATGCCTGGAAAGCTCTCCTTCCTCTGCTGACTATTGACTTCTCTGGCTTGATAAGTCCCAATTAAAATCTCATCTTTTATAGGACACCTTAATTTGCCATTATTAATTCCCCGGTTTTCCCTTTGTTAATTATCCCCTGTTTATCCTGAATGTAGCTTGCTTTGCATATTTGTTTGCATATTGACTCCCCCATTAGATTGTAAGCTCTTTGAGGGCAAAGACTATCTTTTGCCCCTTTAGTATGCCCAGTGCTTAGCACAGTGCTTGGCTGTTTATTGATTGATAGTAAAGAGTAAAGCAGTATTCCTTGATTCTGAGCCTGAGGACTGGGAGAATAGTGTTGCCTTCTACAGTAAAATAGGGAAGGAAGGAAGAAGAAGAGGGTTTTGGGACAAGATAAGACATGTTTAGTTTCAGATATTTACTGGATATTCAACTTGATGTGTCTAAAAGACAGTTGGAGATGCAAGATAGGAAGTGAGTAGAGAGATTTTAAGATAATCATTATTTCATTTGAGTCAGTTAAGCTGACTTATGACTATAAAATAGTTAAATATATTTTAATTTATATTTAGTAACCATAAAAATTCATTCATACACACAAACAAAAATAAAAGAATATTATACATGAAACTGTAAACATCCCTTGTTTATAATTGTTAGTCTATGTTAATTTTAGGAAAGTAACAGAAACTTCCTGTTCATTTTTGTGCCCTTTTCTGAACTATCTTAACTTTGAAAAAATTATTGTTACTGCTGTTGTTATTCCTCTGCCAAAGTCCTATACCTGTGCTTCATCATAGTGTGAAGGTGACCCTTGACTTTCCAAGTAGATGGCAGATGGACAGAGGAGTGAGTCCAGGTTCTGGCAAAACTGACCAAATTAGAAATGCTTCAAGTACTGGCTCTGTGCCATTTTTTTCTGGTTTTTTTTTTTTTAAAGGCCTAGACATATGATTCCATTGATGTAGGGATCTCTTAGTAAAGAAACACTTGCTACTAAGCCAATCAGCAGCTGCTCAGACATTTAAAAGTTGGAGAGCTTCTTGAGGGACTTCTGGGTTTAGTGACTTATCCAGAGTCAGACAGGCAGGATGTGTCAGAAGCAGAACTTAAATCTGGGTCTTTCTGACTCTGGATTAGTTTTCTATTCATTATATTATAGGAAAGCGAAGTGGTACAGTAAACAAAGTGCCAGCCTTAGAATCAAGAAGTTCCAACTTAGATGCTGGCTGTGTGACCCTGAACAAGTCATTCATCCTGTTTGCCTCAATTTCCTCATCTACAAAATGAGATGGAGAAGGAAATGATAAACCATGCTAGTATCTTTGCCAAATAGGATCCTGAAGAGTCAGACACTACTGAAAAACAACTGAACTCATGATGTTGGACCTTGGTTTTCCTATATGATTATAGCTTTCATCTCCATCATTTCTTATGGTGTAATAACTCCTGTCATGTTCATACACTGTTCTTTATTCGGCTTTTCCCTTGTCCATGGGATATATGGATTATTCCCAGATTTTTTACTATTAGAAGTAATATTACTATGAATATTTTTATTTAGAAAGGCCTTTTTTCTCTTTGAAAAATATCTTCCTATTATTGAGATCATTGAGTTAGAGGGTAAGAACATTTTTCTATTACTGTATATTGTCATGTTGTTTCTCAAAAGGTTGTATCAATTAAAATATTTGGTGACAATATGAATGATGTGCCTATTTTTCCATAGCCCTGGCACTGACTTTTATCATTTTGAACTCTTTTCCAATTTAATGAATATAAGATAGTATCTCAGAATGTTTTAAATTTTCATTTCTTTTATAGAGACTTTTAGTAGTTTTTCAGTTGGTTATTAAATGTTTACTCAGTGGTCCAGGCAACTTTAAGACTAAATTGCAAAACAATTGCTAGTAGAGAATTTGGGAGGGGTGAGGGGGGGGGGGGAAGATATACATTAAAAGTGTATAGAAAGTCAGAAGTCTGGACCCACTTTCTGTTTCCCCTTCACCTCTCAAAAGTGTATTCTCTCAAGAATTGCTTGTTTAATTCTTTTGACTAGGGAAATGGATTTTACTATTAGAAATGTTTCAGTTCTTTATATATTTGAGATGTCAATTTTCTATCATATAATTAAAGTAGATTCTCCTCTTCCCTCAGCTATATCTTTCATTTTTAAAATAATAGCCTTTCATTTTTCCAGATACATGCAAAGATAGTTTTCAACTTTGCAAAATCTTTTGTTCCAAATTTTTCTCCCTTTCTCCCCTAAGACAGCAAGCAATCCACTATAAGTTAAACATGTGCAATTCTTCTAAATATATTTCTATATTCGTTATGTCGTGCAAGAAAAACTAGATCAAAAGAGAAAAAAACACACAAGAAAGAGGGAAAAAACCCAAGCAAACAGGTGAAAATACTATGCTGTGATCCACATTCAGTCTCCATAGTTCTCTTTCATGCAGATGACTCTTTCTATCACAAGTCTATTGGAATTACCTTGAATCAATTCTTTGTTGAAAAGAGCCAAGTCCATCACAGTTGTATATCTTTCATTTTTACTTTTTTGTCTTTTTTTTTTTATCATGCTTACTCTCTTTCTGTGACTAAAATTGATCTTTAAAAAAAAATTTCCTTTTATGTCAATCTTTTTTCTGTGGTTGTCCTTGGATCTAAAGAATAAAGTGAAATTGTACTTACATGATAATTATTTTTGTGGTACAGAACTTTTCATAGATTCTTCTATTTGTCAGCATGACTCAATCCATGCTTCAACAGATGTTTATGTAGTAGTAGATATGTGTGAGAAATTTTTATAGGTGTCTTAGGGGATATAAATATAAGATTAAGATTTGAGCAAGACTAGAGATAAAGGCATATGTAACAATAGAGTAATACGTAACATAATACAATGCCAGTGTGCTTAAGACAAGTATAAATTAAGTGCTATGAGAGTTCAAGAAAAGAAAGGAATCATTTTTTGAGATTATCCCATTTTATATTCGTAATGATGGTAGAGGGCTATACAGTAGGAAAAGAGAAGATATCATTTACTACCTAATAGTCAGTGACACACTGCCAGAAAGGGTCATCAAAATAGAATGTTGCAAACCTGTGCAATTGTTTGTCTTAATTGTCTTAATTAATCTGCTGTTTTTACATTCTAGATAAATCTAGTGGTGTGCCTTTGAGATTGGTCTGTTCTTATTTGCATCCTTTAATGAACTCACAAATAGACTCTAAAGTAGGAAATTGACCCAAATATCTAGGAAGGTAAATATTCTAGGCTGTATCTTCAGTTTAATTATATGACAGATTCTTGTCTCTAGCATTTGTTTCCACATTGCTGACCATTGTAGTCACACTGTAGACTATTCTCAGCAATTCAGGTGATTTTAACAATTCACTGTGGAAACCAACTCCATTGACAATAGTGGTTCAATTTTTGTAGTTCCCTTAGGTTTCATTGTATTCTAATAAATTAATCTGATGTTTGTAGCCTTTTGCAGCTCCTTATAAGACAATGAGCTGCTTCCTAAATTTTTTCCTCTTTTTTTTTATAGGAATGATGTTTTTAAGATTCACTGGTTGATGGCAGCTCTCCCCTTCACAAAGTCTTTGTCCTTGGTGTTCCACGCAGTATGTATAACATTTTTTTTTTATGAATCATTTTTCACTGGTGTCCTTTTTTGCAAATGAATAGAAAGCGTGAGTGAGTAAATTATTCTGAAGGTAGGGGAGTTAAGTGGGCAGCAAATATTAACAGATGTCTTTTTAATGAAGATCTTCATAATTCTAATGCCCATTGCTTCTCCAGATAATAAAAATCTCCTTGCATACTTATAGCATAGAGTCTCTCCTAAATGTCTCCCAAAACATTGATTCTTGCCATTTCCAGGTTTGAGAGTGCCATCTGCTGAATTATTTTCACCATATACTGTATTTCCTGCATTTTCTCTGTTCTGGCATACAGTTATTAAGACAGGGCCATTTAGTTTGTGTTTTAATATGCATGCTGCTGTTTATATATAAATGAATATTTTAAAAGTTGAGCCATCAAAATTAAGCCAATGCTTTGTGCATATAGGATGTTTGCAAATCAAAAGTAGACTTTTAGTTGAATTTTTAATGACTCAACCCCGAAATAACGTTGGAAAAAAAAATTGTTGATTAATCCACAAATAATCCTTAAGTGCCTTCAAATTGCCAGAGACCAGCGTAATATCTGCATTATTTCAAAGTTCAAGACTACTACTTCGTAGATACATTTTGTGATGGGAATTATAACTTATCTCTATTTAAGACCTCAGAGGAAATGGTAGCTGTTTTGATATATTAGTTATCTTTTTTGGACCTATATAAGAAAGTTCTTTTTCTAATGATCTGGATAGTATATTATAAGGCATGTGACTTTCAGGTTGTAGAAATGAATTTTTTTCCCCAAAAGTAATTCATGCCATAGCTTGTGTGATTCTGTATTGTTTTTTTTTTTTTTAACTTCAGTAATATTTTATTTTCCCAAATACATGTAAAGATAATTGTCAACATTCATTTTTGTTAGACTTTTTGTTTCATATTTTTCTCCCTCTCTCCCTTGCCACCTCCCATCCGCAAGACAGCAAGAAATCTGATATAGATTAAATATGTGCAATTCTTTTAGACTATTTCCATATTTATCATTTGGACAAGAAAAATCAGACCAAAAAAAACAAACAAAAAGGGATTTTTTTCATAGTATTTTCAAATCAAAATACTATGCTTGGATCCATATTTAGTCTCTAGAGTTCTCTGGATGCAGATGGCTTTTTCTATCTCAAATCTCAAGGAGATTTTGAGCTCCAAATTTTTTCCCTCCCTTCCTCTTTCCCTTCCCTTGACTTAATCTTTTTTTTTTTTTAAATAGCTTTTTATTTACAAGATATATACATGGGATATTGTAATGACCGCGTATTTAAAATCAGCCCGAGTCAGACAAAATTGGAATTGTCTTGATGATTCAGTTTTATTAGGAAAGATAAGCTTGGAAACAAATGTTAGTCACTTTCCAAGAGTGCAAATCTAGATCTAGGCCAGTTGATTCATAGGATGTGTTTACATTTCCTTAGTGAGGGCTTGTGAGGAAGTTTACTCAGGGATAGTCTCTGAAGATCTTTAATATAAGTAATTCACGTTTATCTGCCTGGAGGACTAGATGGTCATTTTTGATCCCTTCAACTTTTGTAAGTCTTTGGTTATGTGAAATTATACTCTTGTAAAGTATCTATGAAATTAGCCTGACATTTACCAGTGTAATCACATGCGAATGCAACTGGTGAAGTGGCATTGAATTGAGAAGGTACAATAGTATATTATAGTAGTTAAACTATCTGCAGATTAGTTTAAGTGAAATTGTGTGTATGATAGAATGGGATTCTACATGATAACTTGTCTTGGGTAGAAATGTTTTGAAATGACTGTGTGCTTTGTGATTTCAGATTGATTACCATTACATCTCCTCTCAGGGATTTCCAATAGAAGGTTGGGCTGTTGTTTACTATATCACTCACCTGTAAGTATCCAAGGTAGTCCATTAAATACTGCTGCTATGAAATGCTATGTAAGATTCTGCCATAAATGTGATTAGCCATTCATATAGCAATTATGTTTGCCCTCTGCCTTAATGAATAAAAGCTGTCAGTATATTCAGCAAATAATTACACAGGCTTAGGAACTCACAGAACAGGTGGTAAGCTCATGGAAAAGTGCCAGAGTCTGGGGCTGTTATTTTTGGGCTACTGGATAAAATGAGAAAATGTATAACAATAAGGAAGCTAAAATATCAGGCCTAGAATAAGACTGGTTCTTCACCTTTGAAAATTCACCACTACATAGATATTTCTCTTTCTGTTAAAAAAAAAATGTGAAGTAATAAGATACACTTTAAAATATCATTGAACATAGTAAAACCTGTTAGTTTGTTTAAAGTCTTTAAAATTTCTTTTTCAGATTGAAAGGTGCACTATTATTCATCACTATTGCACTCATTGGTACTGGCTGGGCTTTCATCAAACACATCCTTTCTGATAAAGATAAAAAGATCTTTATGATTGTCATCCCATTACAGGTGAGGCAATTCTATTCTTTGGCACTGATATCCTTTGAGGTATTGGTTTACTAACTTCTAACTTAGAGGTACAAATTTCTGAACTTTTGATCTGGGTAAAAAAGTACTTTTTTTTCACTGACTTAGACTTTTTTTTCCTACTTAATAGGATTTTACTTTTTTCTTATTGTATTTAAGAAGTTTTCAAAAAATAAAATAAAATAAATTTCTAACATTGATTTTTTTGAGATTTTGAGCTCCAAATTTTTTCCCTCCCTTCCTCTTTCCCTTCCCTTGACTTAATCTTTTTTTTTTTTTTTTTAAATAGCTTTTTATTTACAAGATATATACATGGGATATTGTAATGACCGCGTATTTAAAATCAGCCCGAGTCAGGAATTCAGGTTAAGGGAAAAATCTTCAATCTTTATTGAAGTGAAGAGATGAATAAGGATTGTGAAAGCAATATGGGCAAGAAAGATTGCGATAGCAATATGGGCAGCTGCGACAGGAAGCCAGCTGACAGAGAGAGATCTGAGCTGAGCAAACCGTCGCAGTGGCAATGCAAAAAATCTCTCCTTCCCCTTCCTTTTCCACTCCCCTGCCTCCACCCAACAAAATTGTCATTTCCTATACAAACACATCAGGACTTGCACAAAGAGTGGATGGGGGCCATTCTTTCTCCAAGCTTATATATTAATAGAGTGTGGTCCAATTACTATTTAGCCTCATGTGCTTGGGACCTCATTACATCAACTCAAGCCTCAGCCCATTACAGGATATATACAAAGACTTAGTATTTAAGCCAGCTTCTAATACTGTTTCTAAAACTGGCTGAGTCTAAACATACATGTGTATAGAAAATGTATGCACAGTATAATATTCTAGAAAGAATATTTGGCATATTGATAATCTACAAGCATAGAAAACTTTGATTTTTTTCTTGCTGAGAATGTTACTTGCAATACAAAGTAAAATTATGTTTTTAACAGATAATGAAGTTTGGTTTTCCATTTCTTATTTTATAACAAAACAGTAGAAACATAAGTTTAAATGACTTTTAAAATGGGGGAAGGGATTTTTGAAAGAACAAGGTGGTAGGAAAGAAATTGGGAGTTGGGGGGGGAAAACTACATTTCAAATAATTTGTATTTGTGGGAAATGAAACAAATTTTTACTTCAGTCATTGAAGTAATTCATCTCTAATCCATTTAAAAAGAGGAACTACACTTAAGATTTTTGAAATATCATGGTGTACTTACATTTATAATTTGGGGATATCAGTGGAATGTCAAGGAAGATATTCTGGAACTTTGGGTTTTTCATGGTACTAAACATATAACCACTGTAGCTTGGGTAATCTGGATTATTTAAACTGTAAATTTCTTCAGAGCATAAGCCATTTGATCTTTTGCAGCTATCATAAATCTCCTAATTGAAATATTATTCTTAAGAAGTGAAACTTGATGGTAAACTAAAACATCAAGTTATAAACTCAAAAATAAAATGCTTAGACAAAAATTAATCAAAAGAAAAGAGCTGATTTGTTTTGAGAGAACTGTACTAGTATCATCTTTAAGCTTTTCTTTTGACAATCTTTCCATCTTTTTGCTCTTATGGAAATCTGATTCACTTCAGAAAACAGTGCATCTGTGGGCTATCCTTTTTAGTGCCGGTTGTTCCCTTCTCTCATGTTCCCTAACACATTGGGCCAGGAAAAATAGTTGGTATGTTCCTTGTTCCCACTCTGTTACTTCTGTATCATCCTTCTGACAGTAACATTCAGCAGTAACTCCTTTGAGGTTCACTGTTTTTCACTGTATTCATCTACCATCTAGTGTAGATCCTTCTTTCCATAATCATATGGACTCCAGATCATTCTCTTTCCTTTCTCAAGAAGTCCCATTAACTAGTTTTAGTTTTTCTTTTCATCCTAAGTGCCACCTTCATACTTGGGAACTTTAACGTACACGTTTATGCCCTCTCAAATAAATACTAAGACCTCTCAGTTCATAAGAGTCCTCCATCACCATACTTTGCAGCTTCATTTGATCCTCTCCCACACAGATCCCAGTTCGCTTTTAGAGTTTATCATGATACATTATTGATGCCATGATTTTGAACCAAGAATTCTTCTCTTGCTTGGCTTCATTGTTCCTAAGCCTACTCACCCTGGTATAGTTTCCAGTCTCCCCATTCCATTCCATTCTCTTTCCCTGTTTGGCCTCATTTCCTTCTTTTCACAGTCTGGACTGAACTTGTAGTTGATCTATTCAATTATACATGTTTACTTTTGACTCCATTCTCTTCTTGTCCTGCTGTCAGTCCTCACCCTGGATTATCCTCCCTCCTCCTCCTACCTCTTCTACCCTACCATCTGCCTTCTTCACTGTCAGTTCATTAGTTGACAGAAATTTAAATACCTAGTATGTGCTAGACACTATATTAGATATTAAGTGAAGCTAAAAATGAGAAAACTCTTACCCTCAAGAAATTTATATTCTATAGGGGGAGATATCATATATGTATACAAAATAAATATAAGATAAATAAAAGTACTTCCAAACTGTTGAATACTGTAGTTGGAAGTTATATATCTTGACTGAGTTTTCCCTTCCATCAAACAAAATGTTTATTTTTCCTTGATTGACATTCTGTCCCACTCCATCAGTAATTATTCCAAATCTTTTTTGCCTTTCTTCAAGCCTCCATTGCTTCTTCTATTTTCTGCCTCCTTATAGCAGTTTCCTAGGAATTTGTGCTAGATGGTTTTCTCCTTTTTCTATATATACAAGCTTTCTTTGAAATCTCTCCAAGTCTTATAAGTTCATTTATCTTTACACTGATGTTTCTCAGACTTGGATATTCAGCTTTAACCCAACTTGAACTCTAATCACATATTGTTATCTGTCTACTGCTTATCTCTTCCTGGATATTCCATAAGTATCTCAAATTTTACATATCTGAAAAAAAAGCTCATTATCTTTGTCCCCTTCTCCTGCTTCTCCTTCAAACTTCTCTGTTTTCATTGAGTGCATGACAGTCCTTTCTGTGAAGCTAGATTCACAACCTCAGAGTCATCCTTACTTTTTATTTCCTATATCTGTTCACTTGTTCACTCTACCTCTGTAACATTTCTCCATCTATCCTCCTCCATTTATAAAATTAACACATAGTATTTGAGGCCCTCATCACCTAGGCTATTGCAATAGCTTCATGTTGGATTTCTCTGATTCCATCCTCTACCAATCCAAGTTAATCTTCACACAGCTGCCAAAATAGTCTTTCTAAGGTACAGGTCAGACTGTTGTCACAACATTGCTCAACAACTTTCAGTGGCTTCCATTTGCCTCCAGGATAAAATTCTTTTATGATGTTACTTCCATCTACTTTTCCAGTCTATTCCATGCTATTCCATGAATTCAACATTTCAACCAAATTTGACTACTAGCCATTCTCACAAGTTTATAATATGCTTATCTCTTGCTTCCTTGCATTCCTATAAGCTCTTCCCCAGGAATGCAGTACACTGCTTCTTTCTCTTTGCTTCTCGGAAACTTTGTCTTCAAAGTTTACTTCATAAGTGCAAATTAAAGCAATTCTTGAGGTACCACTTCACACTTAACAGATTGGCTAAAATGACAAGAAAAGATAATGATAAAGTTGGAGTGGATGTGGAAAACTGGGACACCAATGCATTGTTGGTGGAACTGTGAACAGATCCTGCCATTCTGGAGACAATTTGGAGGTATGCCCAAAAGACTATAAAACTGTGCATACATACCCTTTGATCCAGCAGTGTCTCTCCTCAGTCTGTATTCCAAAGTAATCATAAAAGAAGGAAAAGAACTCATATGTGCAAAAGTATTCATAGCAGCTCTTTTTGCAGTGGCAAGGAACTGGAAATTGAGTAGATGCCTATCAATTGGGGAATGGCTAAATAAGTTATAATATATAAGTGTAGTGGAACATTACTGTTCTTTAAGATCAGAAAAACCTGTAAACACTGAACATGAACTGAGATTGAGTGAAGTGAGCAGAACCAGGAGAACTGTACACAGTAATAGCAAGATTATGAGATGATCGACTATGACAGACTTAACTTTTCTCAGCAATACAATGATCCAAGGCAATTCCAATAGACTTGGGATGGAAAATACCAGTCACACCCAGAGAGAGAATTATGGAGACTGTATGTGGATCAAAACTTAGTATTTTCATCTTTTTTTTGTTTGTTTGCTTTTTCTTTCTCATGGTTTTTTTCCTTTCTGGTCTGATTTTTCTTGCGCATCATGACAAATATGGAAATATGTTTAAAAGAAAACATGTACATGTTTAACTTATATCAAATTGCTTGCTATCTTGAGAGGAGAAAGTAAGGGAAGGAGAAAAAATCTGGAACATAAAATCTTACAAAAATAAATGTTGACCACTATTTTTACATATATATGGAAAAATAAAATTATATTAAGGAATAGAAAGGGGGAAAAAAGCTTACTTTATACACCGTCCTCTCCTGGAAATTTTCTTGATTCTTCTCCCTTAACTCCTGACTCTATAAGCTCTTTGAGGTCAGAGTCTTTTTCATTTTGTCTTTGTATCCCTACCACCTAACACAGTCCCTTAAAATGAATTAAAACTAACTTTTTCCTGTGAAGGAAGAAATAGGAGATTTGGAGCTTATAATTTTCATTTTTTCCATCTTGTCACAACATTGCAATTTCCACAATATCAAATCTCGAAGAGCTTCATTATCTAACGTTCTGAGACCCATGGAAGGATCATTTTGAACTTGTATGGTATAGGGGATGTGGCTATGGGCCATAAAGTGCCAACTGCCCACCTGCTGAGAAGCTTAACCTAAGCTGACACCCAATTTGCGTAAAGCACAAGAATTAGATGGGTTGTTGAAAGTGTAGGTGGATGGATAGTTCTTCTGTTTGGCTACTGTTCTTGGGTCTTCTCTTTCATGTGCCTCTTCAGAATTCAGTGACTGATAATGTTCTGCAGGTTCTGGCAAATGTGGCTTACATTATCATAGAATCAACCGAGGAGGGAACAACCGAGTATGGCTTATGGAAAGATGCTTTGTTCTTGGTGGACCTGCTATGCTGTGGAGCGATACTCTTCCCAGTGGTGTGGTGAGTAATCCAGAAGTGCCCCATCTGCAGAAATCAGAGTCTCTGAAAGTCTATGTTCTTCTGGATAGTAACAGCTATCATTGAGAGAAGTATGAAAATGTAGCCTCATTAATGATAATGTATATATTTCCTAGATAAAAGAGCTCCAATAGATAGCATTTTTCTTGCCAAGAAAAAGATAAGCGAAATAGATAAAATAAAACTAAAGACAGATTTCAGTATGGAAACCAAATCTAAAGATTTTAGATTTGTTTCTTTTAATTAGCTTTGATTTAAAGACTATGTCCAAAAGTAGTAGTAAATATGATGATTCATGTAGTTAAAGAAATGATTCTTAGGGGAATCCTGCCTGAGATTCAAATAGTCAGCGAGTATTTATTAAGTACCTGATAAATGCCAATTTCTGTGCTTGGTCCTGGGGATACAAAGATAAAAGATAAGATTATCCCTTCTTTCAAGGAGTTTATGTTCTACCAAGGGACACAGCATGGCACATATCCAAACGCACAAAATACAAAGTGGTTAGGGAGCAAGGGAACTAGTGGTTTGGAGATCAGGAAAGGAAGACTTCATAGAAGCTGTTTTGATTATTTCTAGAAGGAAGGGAGTCATTCTCTGAGACAGAGGTGAGGACTAAGTGCATTCCAGCACCAATGATGGCCAAACACATATGGAAGATGGTGTGTTGTCTGTGAGGAGCAGAGAAACCAATTTAGTTGGACCCCATAAAGTACAGGAAAGTGTAAAGAGGGCAGAAAAATAAATTGTGTTTAGTTGTAAAAGGCTTTCAAAGCCAAAAACAGGAATTCCTATTTCATATTGAAGGTAGTTGTGAATCACTGCAGTTTATTGAATGGAGAGTAACTGTAGAGCATGGATCAGAGTGGGAAAAGACTTGAAATAAGAGGATCAATCGGAAGCTATTGGTAATAAAACAGGTGAGAGGACATGAAAGCTCTAGTTTAGGTAGTGTTTACATGAATAGAAAAAAGAGGTTAGGTGTAAAAAATGTTGTAGAGGTAGAAATGGCATGATTTGCAAATGAAATGTTTATGTAGGATTGGAGAGAATGAGGAGTTGAGGATAATGCTGAGGATAATGCTGGGTATTGGTAATATCCTTTTAGACTTATATAGGGAAGGAATATAGATATAAATATAGAGATAGAGAAAAATATATATTAGGAAAAGTTTGACAAAAAGAATAAATGAGTTTTGTTTTGGATATTTTGAATTTGAAATGTCTTTGGAATGTTTCTAGTATCCAAAAAATAGTAGGAACTGGACGTGTTTGATTCCTGAACTGAACATGAGACTGGGACTGGTTATATAGATCTGGGAGTCATCTGCGTAGAGGTCACTAAGTATAGTACAAGAAGAGGCTCAAAACAGAACCTTGTATTATATGCTCACTTGGGGGACCTGATGGATGGTGGAGAAAACAGTTTAATTCATTTGATTATTTAGTTCATGGTATTAATAAAGCAGGTATGATATTTATATGATGAATTTAATACCTAAATGGATTAGTTAAATTTGTTATGTTTCATGGACCTGGGCTACAACCTAATCCTCAGCAATCTGCCTTCTGAAAGATAGCTGTTAATTTCAAGAATGAAATGTGAAAGAATATATCAATTAGTACAAGTTGTTTTTTTAAGCTTTGAAGAAGTTTTTTGCAATTTGCACTTATCATTGTTATTTTAACACACACATTAGCTTTGAGTACTGATTCCAGGCCCTTATAGTCGCAGAGAGATTTGTTTATTTATTTACCTACCTGACTTCATTGTACTGCCAGAAATCTTCCAAGTGACCCTTCAAGTGAGAAGTTCTCAGGAAGGATCCATGGAGTTAGAGAAATAAATTTCTTACTGTTAGATTAAAATTTTTTTTCTTTCTTTTAAATAAATGCCCTGGAAATAATTTTGTTTGTTTGTTTTAGTTTGTTTTAATTTTTGAGGTTGGTTTTTTTGGTGGAATTTTTTTGGGGGGGATCAGACTTAAGATTTCACAGATGTGGAGAACTCCCAGTGAGGAAATTTCTTTTACTTATGTATATGTGTAACTCTTCAGCTACTTCTACTTCCAGAGAGTTGCTAAAGGGCATTGAGAGTTTCATTGACTCACTCAGGTCACACAGCCAGGATGTAGTAGAAGTGGGTCTTGAATCCAGGCCTTCCTAGTTGCTTCACATCTACTACACTAGAGATATTAAACTTTTAGAAGCAAAGCTCCATTATTGTCAGAATCAGATTAAAATATAATTGTGAAATTTTAAAAAATAAATAAAACTACAATATGACACAGACAATGCTAATTTATGCTTTTCTAAGTCAATATAATATACAGCCCATATGAATCCATTTCTATTTTAGTTTGACACCATTGCATTATGATATATTCTCAAAAATGTTATAAAATTAGAGAAGAGAAGACCCAAAAGGGGGAATCACTAAATGCTAAAGAATTGGTGTTATCATAAAACCATTTACTCTGTACTGTTCTTTGTATAAGTGAAGGACACTAGCTATGTAGAGACTGATCCAAGGATTGATCTAATTAGAAATAGCATCCTATTGGCATACTTAATTTAAAATTTTATTATGAAAATTAGCTGCAGGCAAGTAGAGAAGGTAAATCAGATAACTACTAAAGTATTCTTAAGAAATGAGTTAAAATCTTAATTTAATGAAATTCTGACTGAAAAGATTAAGACATTAATTTAGTTAGTAAATTATCAGGCTTTTGTTTAGGCATCTTCTGTCACTATTTAATATGTCCAGTTTGGATATGAACTATGATGACTTATTCTCCCCACTGGTAAATATTATTTTATTTTATTTCAAAGTCTCTGATTTTTATCATGGTATCTGATTTTTTTGGTCAAATCCTGGCTCTTGGCAGAATTTTTCCTTCATCTTCACCTTTAAGCAGGGACTTTCCTAGCTAACCAGTAGAGGGCATCTCCATGTCATGCAAGTCTAAAGCACTTGGTAAAATGTTGCTATGAATTTAAAGTTTCTCATCTTTAAAATGATGGAATTAGACTAAAATATTTTTATTTCTATCAATAAAAATTCATAATTTTTATACTCCTAAGATATAATTAGGACATAAGTAGACATAACTACAATATATTTTTTATAGAAATCAAGGAATGCTTCAATGCTTAGAGAAATTTTCCTTGGTTCATGCCAATCTAATAAATATGACGATATTAACTAAAAAAAGATATAGTTTTAGTGACATACCAATCAATTATTGATTGGTTATTTTATGGAATTTGGTAAAATAATAATAATAACTTATTAGGAAGAATATTAGGAAGGAAAATAATGACTTTTTAAAGAATAAAAAGGGCTTAGGATTACTAGGTTTCAAATTACATATTAGTAATCATGAAAACTATTTGGTATTGGTTTTTAAAATAAGAAAAATAAGTCAGGGAAAGAAGCTAGATAAGAAAGACTCGAGTCAAACAACCCAGTAGCCCAATTATTAAACTTAAAAACACAAGCTATCATGGAGAAGAGTCCCCATTTAACATGAACTGCTGGGAAAGGACGCATTTGGCAGAAAGCATTTTGGTAGACTAGCATTTGTACCTACATAATCTTCTGATAGTTGATCTAAAGATAAAAGGTTGTATCATTTAAAAATTAACAGAGAATGATAGGAAGTGCTTTTTCAGATTATGGCTAGGGGAAGAATTCATAACCAAATTCATAATTCAAAGCCTTCTACCTGAAGCCTTTTCTTACTGTCCCCCATCCTCCAGCTAATACTGTCCTTTCCAATCCCAAATTTGCATTGTGTCTGTATTTGCACATGTATGTGCATGCACACACACGTGCACACACATACACACACACACACATACACACAAGAATTGTATTTTGTCTTGGTTTCTCCAGCATCTAGTAAGGTGCCTGGCACATAATAAGCACTTAATAAATGATTATGGATTTATTGACTACTTGACATAATAGGTAGGGGGGTTTTTTTGGTTGTTTTTAAATAATTGCTTTTTATTTTCAAAATATGTGCAAAGATAGTTTTCAGCATTTATCATTGTAAAACCTTGTATTCCAAATTTTTCTCCTTCCCTTCCCCATAGATAGCGTGTAATCCAATATAGGTTAAACATGTGCAGTTCTTCTATACATATTTCCACATTTATCATGCTGCACAAGAAAAAGCAGACCAAAAAGAAAAAAAAATGAGAGGAAAAAAAAAGCAAGCAAACAACAACAACAAAAAGGTGAAAATACTGTGTTGTGATCCATATTCAGTTCCCATTGTCCTCTCTTTGGATGCAGATGGCTCTCTTCATCTCAAGTCTATTGGAATTGGCCTGATTCACTTCATTGTTGAAAAGAGCCAAATCTATCATAGTTGATCATCACATAATCTCATTGTTTCTATGTACAATGTTCTCTTGATTCTACTCACTTCACTTAGCATCACTTCATGTAAATCTCTTTGAAATCATTCTGCTGATTGTTTCTTATAGTACAATAATATTCTATAACATTCATGTACTATAACTTATTCAGCCATTCCCCAACTGATAGGCATCTACTCAGTTTCCAATTCCTTAATAGGTAGCAAGGAGGGGGAGGGAATCTTTACATGAATTTGAAAAAAGTCTGATATCCAAGACATACAGGGAGTTGATATAAAAATATGAGCCAATCCTCAGTAGGTAATTAAAAGATGTGAATAGTTTTCAGAAGAAAAAATGCAAATTATCAAAAACCATATGGTAAAAAGTCTATTAAGAGAAATGCAAAGTAAAGCATGCTATTACATAAATTGATAAAAGTAGAATATAGTATTAAAGGGTTATGGAAAAAAAAGACACATTTTATGTACTGTTGGTACTGTGAATTGATTCGGTTTTGAAAAATTATTTGGAACTTTATGAGAAAAGTACTATTTATATTCTTTGACATTAAAAGGCATATTAAAAGCAATGATTGAACTTGATTCCAGGACTTAGGAGGTGAAATAATAGTTTGTCTTCTTGGTAGAGATGATTGTTATATCAGATGACTTTTGTGTAAAAAAGAGAAAAGTATAAATAAAACTTTTGAAAAATCATAACTGGGTTTAGCAAACTATAATCTGCAGCCTATTTTTGAAGGAAGAATTTTTTTTCTTTTGTAAGTTAAATTAGGCAGCCATTGGATTTGGCTCTTAGGCTATATTTTGCTGGCCCTTGAATTAGAAGAATGATGTAGAAAGATGAAGCTTACCCAGATTTTTAGAGAAGTTTTTCATACCATGGAGTTGTGTGACCTCAACAACAGTTTATTTCAGTGGATTCAGATCTGAGTTTAATGGCTAAAGGCAAAAAATAGTCTTTAATGATTAGACTTCTCTTTGAAAGAGTTCTTTTCTCTGGTACCCCGTAATCTCACTGTGGACTTGGTGCCATTTAACATTTTCATAGTGACCACTTTTTCAGTGGACAAAAAAATTGAAGAGATAAATAACACATTTGAGGGATTGTTAAGGTCTAAAAAGATCTTGACTTTTTAGATCATTGTATCAAATCTAACAAGGTAAAATGTAATAATATTAAATAGTCAGCCTTAGGTTAAAAAAATATGTTTCACAAATATAAGAGAAGCCTGGCTACACAACAGTTCATCTGAAAGTTACTTAAGGTTTTTGCATGCATTATCAGTATAAGTAAACAGTTACTTATACTGAGTAAACAGTGTAATATGGTATATAGCCAAAAAAGATGAATGCAATCTAGGTTCTGTTTATACAAACTCCAGAACAAGAGAAGTACTATCACTTTTCAAATTTGTCTTCCCTCGGCAGATTGTTTTCTGCAGTGTTAATTTTCAGATGCCTCATTAGCAATCACATTTCTCAGTTAAAGTGTATACAAAAGTATAAACAAAAGTTGTCATGTTAAGGGATTTCAGAATCATGTTTTGTGAGGACTGGTTAAAGAAAGTAGAAAGATTTGTCATAGAGAAGGAAATATTTTAAGAGGGGAACCTGATAGTTGTGATTAATGTGAAAAACTATTGAACACTATGTAATTGCAATGATCATTCTTGGCCTTTGAGAGGAGATAAGAAACTTTTCCTCAGAAAATTGGGACACTTGGGTACAGTGTTGGCTTTTAACTTCACTCTTTTTCTTTATTCCCTGCACAGGGAAGGGAAGTTGTGGTTGGAGCTTGGCTGTCATCTGGGATAGTCTTGACATATTTGGAAGTCTGAAATAGAAAAAGGCTTGGGGATGTACTTTTGAGCTATTAAATAATGTATTCCTATTCCAGCTTATTCTTTGCTGTAGTGACTATGGCTGTAGCATTTTACATCCTTTTAATTTTGGAGTCTTGTCCTTTTTAATCCTGTAATAGTAAAATTGTTTCAACTGTGCTTTTTGCCTTACATATGTTTATTGCATTTAAAATGCTGAACTTGCTAGAAACTTGGCATATAATATAGATATATCTAGAAATGGTGGCTGTATAAACAAAATACATCAATAAAACCTTTTTTTTAAAAGAAGAAATAAAAGATTGCACTGTATCCAGAGACAGCTAGGTGGTTTAACTAGATAGAGCCCTAGGCCTATCAGGCTTAGTCAGTAGAACCTAAGTTGAAAGCTGACCTCAGACACAGCCTAACTGTGTGACCCTGGGCAAGTCACTAACACACACACACACACATACACACACACACACACACACACACACACACACACACACACACACACACAATTCCCCATAGTTTAAAAAAAAATACAACTAAAAAAAACAATATCTGAAGGGAGATTTGATTTGTTCTGCTTGTCTCCTGGGGACAGAATTAGGAGCTAAGGACAAAAGTTGCAAAGAGGCTTGGTATAAAGGAAAACTTGCATAGAGCACTCTAAAAGTGGATTGATTTGCTTCCAGAGCAAATAGGTTTGCTCTTATTAGAAGATTCAGACAAAGGATGAACAACCACTTGCCATACGTGTAGTAGAGGAAATTTGTTGTCACATGGGACTTAATATTAGATGGTCCCAGAGATCCTTTCCAGTTCTGGAATTCTGATTTCAAATCTAGTCTTTAGAGACCAATTGATCTATCCTCACTTTATTTTAAAGAATATGTATTTGAGGTTCAGAAATATTAAAGAAAATTTCCCAAGTTATAATTAGTGGCAGAACCTGAAAAAAGAAATGTAAATTCATGAGCTAACTTGTACTCATTGAATATTTGTTTTTAGGTCAATAAGACATTTACAAGAGGCCTCAGCAACAGATGGAAAAGGTACGTTCATTTATTTTTAAGGCCACTTTTCTGATATTTGAGACTACACTAATTTAATAGATTTGCAACTTTCCTATATTTTTGAGTGCCAGAGTAAGAAAAACTATTGGTTAACAAACTCATGTTCTTATTAAATGGCAATCAATGTAGATTGCTAAAATGAATGTTTTTGGTTTTCCAGCTGCCTGGCAAGCCAAGTTGGGTTAATGTTGTTTTGGAAAGAAGCTAGTATTTAAGAGTCCAGGGACTTAGCTGTATGTGGGGGCTGGGAAGATTATTGTTTAATAGAATGACTCATTTCATCTCCCCTCATGAGTGTGATTTTCACCTCACAAACTGAATTGAGAGCATAAAATCCTGTTCTTCGTTGGCTGAGGTAACACTTCCTTGTGAAAATGAGTGGCATCACTTCCAGCCTCTGGAGTTCAGATGGGTATGTGTAAAGCAATCCTTCCTGCTGTTTTGCTTCACAGTTGATTTAACAAGCTGCAGAAATAGATGTGTTCTTATTAATTTAAAATTGTGACTTGGATAACCAGGAAGGACCTTTAAAATTTGGTGATTTTAAACAAGAGAGCCATTAACCTCTACCTTTTTTTCCCCCCTCTAAATTTTTTGTAACCTGTTTTGGTTTGGGGTTTGTTTTTTTTAATTTGTTTTCCCAGTTACATACAAAAACAAATTTTAATTGTTTTTTAAAATTTTGCATTCCAAATTCTCTCTCATCTTCATTAGAAAGACAAGCAATTTGATAAAGGTTATATATGTTCAGGCATGCAAAACATATCTCCATATTAGTCATGTTATGAAAGAAAAACAAGAAAAATAAAGTTAAAAAAATATGCTTCAGTCTGCATTCAAAGTCCATCTTTCTCTGGAATTCTTTGTAATTGGTTTATTAGATAATTGTATTGCCGAATATTAGGGAAGCCATTCACAATTGATCATTATAAGATATTCCTATTACTATGTACACTATTCTCTAGTCTTTTCTGGTTTTTCTGAAAGCATCCTACACATCATTTCTTATAGCACAATAGTATTCCATCACAAACATATATAACAGTTCATATATGACAAATGTTTAGCCATTCCTCACGTGATTACCATCCCATTGGTTTCTAATTCTTTGCCAATTCAAAAATAGCTGCAAATAAATGTTTTTTATACATATAGGTCCTTTTTCTCTTTTTGAAAAAATCTTTTTGGGATACAGAATTAGTAGTGTTATTATGTCAAGAGGTATACACAGTTTTATAACCCTTTGGGCATAGTTTTTAATGCTTTCCAGAATAGTTGAATCAATTAACAACTCCACCAACAATGCTTTAATATTCCAATTTCCCACATTGTCTCCAACATTTGTCATTTTCCTTTTCTGACTTATTAGCCAATCTGATAGGTATGATCCGGTACTTCAGAGTTGTTTCATTTCTTTAATCAGTAGTGATTTAGAGCATTTTTTCATATGACTATAGATAGATTTGATTTCTTCTGAAAATTCCCTGTTAATGTTCTTTGACCATTTATCAGCGGAGTAATGACATACTCTTATGAATTTGACTCAGTTTTCTTCATATTTGAGAAATGAAGCCCTTATCAGATGATTACTATGTTATGTTATTTTTTATTATTATTATTATTAATAGCTTTTTATTTACAAGTTATATGTGTGGGTAATTTTACAGCATTGACAATTGCCAAACCTTTTGTTCCAATTTTTCCCTTCTTTCCCCCATCCCTCCCCCCGATGGCAGGTGACCAATACATGTTAAGTATGTTAAAGTATAAATTAAATACAATATAACATACGTGTCCTAAGAGTTATTTTGCTGTACAAAAAGAATCGGAGTTTGAGATAGTGTACTCTTAGCTGTGAAGGAAATCAAAAATGCAGGCAGACAAAAATATAGGGATTGGGAATTCTGTGTAATGGTTCATAGTCATCTCCCAGAGTTATTTCATTGGATGCAGCTGGTTCAATTCATTACTGCTCTATTGGAGCTGATTTGGTTCGTCTCATTGTTGAAGAGGGCCACGTCCATTAGAATTGATCGTCATATAGTATTGTTGTTGAAGTATATAATGATCTTCTGGTCCTGCTCATTTCACTCAGCATCAGTTCATCCTCCTGCTGGTCATTTCTTACAGAACAATAATATTCTATAATATTCATCTATGACAATTTATTCAGCCATTCTCCAAGTGATGAGCATCCACTCAGTTTCCAGTTTTTGGCCACTACAAAGAGACCTGCCACAAATATTCGTATATGCTATGTTATTTTTACTCTGTTTTTCCCTTTTTTTTTTATTTTTTTCAAACTCTCTTTGTCCCTCCCCTTTCACTTCTTTCCTTTTACTCTTGCCTTCCTTAAAAATGTTTTACTACTGACCACCACTTCCCCCAATTTCTTCTTCCTTCTATCAGTCCCACCCCTTTCCCTCTACTTATTCCCTCTTTAAGCTAAGTCTGATGAGAGTAAGGTTCAGGCATTGTCCACCCACTCTCCCCATCTTCCCTCCCATTATAAAATCTCTTTCATACTTCTTTTTCATGAGATAGTTTACCCCATTTTACTGCTTCCTTCTCTCTTCTCAGTGCAGTCCATTTTCTTACCCCTTAATTTTATTTAATTACATATCATTTCATCATAGTCAGCTTATACCCATGCCCTCTGTCTATGCAGAATCCTTCCAACTAGTCTAATAATGTTAAAGTTCTTGGGAGTTACAAGTTATCTTCCCATATAAGAATGTAAACAATTTAACTTTATTGAATACCATATGATTTCTCTTTCCTGTTTACTTTTTCAGTATTTGTGAATCACATTTTCTATTTATCTCTGAACTTTTTTTTTTTTTTTTTTATCTCTGAACTTTTCATCGGCATTGCTTGAAAGTCCTTTATTTCATTAAATATCACTTTTTCCCCCTGAAGAATTATACTGAATTATAATGTGTTGGTGACTCTTGGTTGTAATTCTGCTCCTTTGCTCTTTGGAATATCATATTACAAACCATTCAATCTTTTAATGTAAAAGCTGCTGAATCTTGACTGTGACTTCACAATATTTGAATTAATTTTTTCTGGCTGCTTGCAATATTTTCTCCTTGACCTGGGAGCCCTGGAATTTGGCTATAATATTCTTGGGAGTTTTCATTTTGAAATCTTTTTCAGGAGGTAATTGGTATAGTCTTTCTATTTCTATTTTACCCGCTTGTTCTAGGCTATCATGGTAGTTTTTACCTGATAATTTCATAGAAGATGATATTTATGCTCTTTTTTTTTTTTTTTTTTTTTTGTGATCATGGTTTTCAGGAAGTTGAGTAAATTTTAAATTCTTTCTCCTTAATCTATTATCCAAGTCAGGTTTTTTTTCCCTCCAGTAAAATATTTCACATTTTCTTCTATTTTCTGTTTCTTGATGTCATTAGCTTTTATTTATCTAGTTCTAATTTTTAAGGAACTAGTTTCTTTTTTCTTTTTTTAATTATTATTATAGCTTTTTATTTACAAGATATATGTATGGGTAATTTTTCAGCATTGACAATCATAAAATCTTTTGTTCCAATTTTTCCCCTCCTTCCCCCCATCCCCTCCTCCAGATGACAGGTTGACCAATACATGTTAAATATGAATTAGTTTCTTCAGTCAGTTTTTGTATCTCCTTTTCCATTTGACTAATTATACTTTTTAAGGAGTTCTTTTCTTTGGTAAATTTTTGTACTTCTTTTTCCATGTGATTATTTCTCATCAGTGCCTTTTTTACAATTTGACCTAGTCTTTTGGGGGGGAAGGAGGAGGAAGACAATCGTGGTTAAGTGACTTGCCCAGGATTACACAGCTAGTAAGGGTCTGAGATCAGATTTGAATTCAGGTTCACCTAGATTCCAGGGCTACCTAGCTGCCCCCAGTTTGTTTTTTAAATTGCTTTAGTTTGTGTATGTGTGTCTATGTCTATGTCTGTGTCTTTTTTCTTGATTTTCTTGCATCACTCTCATTTATTTTCCCAATTTTTCCTCTGCCTCTTTTATTTAATTTTAAAAAATCCTTTCTGGTTTTTCCAAGAATTTTTCTTGAGCCTGAAATCAATTCACATTTTTCTTTTAGTCTTTGAATGTAGCTATTTTGACTCTTGTAGTCTTTGTGTTTTGAGTTTCCCTGTAACCATAGTAACTTTATATAGACAGGTTCTTGAGGATTTTTTTTAGTTGTTTGCTCATTTTTCCATCCTATTTCTTGACTTTTAACTATGTCAAAGTTGTGCTCTGCTCCTAGGGTAGAGGGGACATTGTCTAAGTATCAGGTTTTTCATGCTCTGTTTTCAGAGATAGTTCTGGGAATCTATAACTTTTCAGTTTCTCCATTGTGGTATGAAGTGTTGATAGTTATGGTCATGTCCCTTCAGGCTTGTGCTCTGAATTGTGAGTGACCACAAATACTTTTTTCTGCCCTAGAATTGTCACCAGGATTCCTGTTCCTGCTAGTACCTCTCTTCACCTTGGGACAGTGACCTGAAACTCTATATGGGCAATGCAGCAGAATCCTGCTCCCTGCAAAAAATGTCTCTGATCAGTTCTCTGATCCCTTTCTATTTCTGAGCTGACTGCAGAAGCTATTGCTTCAAAGACTTGCTGCTGACTTGCTGGAGTATGGTCCATACTAGACTGTACTCCTTCTTACCTCAATGACATAAACCTTTCTATGATCTTCTTAATTATGTTGGGCTAGAAATTTGTTTCACCCTGTCCTTTTATTGATCCCACTAACCCAGAATTTGTCTCAGGATATTATTTTAAAGTTTTTGGAAGGAAATTTGGGAGATCTCAGATGAGTTTCTGTCTTTATTCAACCATCTTGGCTTGTACTCTATAACCTGTTTGATTTTTAAGAAAATTTGTTGCATATATTTCTACCTCCTTTTCCTCTTTAAAAGTATAATAAAGTTAAAGTACTGGGGAATGTTTCCATTGCTTCTAATCTAAAGTATGCATTGCAACCTTTATCTGGGACATAAACTATACATAAGAAATGTCATTCCTGACTCAAAACTCTGCAGCACATCAGCTTTTTAGGAAGTAAAGTTTAAATGCTGTAAACTAGCATTTAGTATAGTGTATCACACTGCAGCATGGTATAGTCTAAGAGAAAGCCCTAGTCTTGGAATTAGGATGAGCTGATGTCGAATCCAGCTTCAGACACTTGTCAGCTGGGTGACTCTGGGCAAGTCACCTCAGTTTCCTCATTTTTAAAATGAAGCAATGGACTCAGTGGCCTGCAAAATTTCCTACAGCTCTAACCCTATGATTCTGTGATCCCAGCTGCTTCATAGTATTCTCTTCTACATGTTCTATAATCTGGATGCTTAGACTGTCTTTTACCTGTTGTTTAAATTTTAATTCAGATGCCATCCCTCTAAAAAACTGATTCCCTTCAGATTTGGAACATCGTTTTACTTATGTCTTTCTTATGTACTTAATATATTAATGTATCTCTTATATTCTCTCATTAGAGGAATATATTCTGTGGAATACCACACTGTCTTACACATAATATTTGTTGATTTGATTTTTATTACTATAGGTATTAGGCTCATAAATTGGTCATTTTAACATCATAGCAGATTCTAGTCTTTTTTCAAAAATGTATATACCACCACAGTAGCCATAGGATTGCATATACATTGGTACTGCTTCTTAATGCATATTGGTCTCTCATTTAAGTTGCATTTTTGCTTATAAACACACATTATTATTATTATACATATTATTATTATTAACAACTATATCATATTGTTGATTTATTTAATCTTATTAACTTTCTCCTATGAACTGTATATATGTACACATATATACACGTTTCTCTCAAGTCAAATACTTTTAATTTTAAGTTTTAAAATAAAAGTTTTTATTGATCATTTATGTTTTCCAGTTTCCCTCTGTCTTCTCCCATCCAACAAGCCAGTCATTATAATGAAGAATTAAAAAGAGCAAAAGTAAACCCAATTCAGGAAAATTACCCAATTTATTCCAAAGATTTGATATTGTATATGATGAACCATAGCTATAGTTACCCACCTTTTTGAGAAAGTGGTTGGAGTGTCTTTATTTCTCTTCTTTGGAGTTAGGCTTGTCATTGTAATTTTTCAGCATTCAGTTTAGATTGTTTGGCTCTTGATCTTTCCATTTATGCTTTAGTCATTGCATATATTGGTTTCCTGATTCTGCTTGTTTCGTTTTCCTTTATTTCATATATGTTTTTACATTGCTTCTTTGCAATTACCATAGTGATCACATAACTTTTAGCCATTCTTCAATTGATAAGACATCCACTTTGTTTCCACTTTTTTTGCTATTTAATCATTGTGTTTATATGATCTTTCTTTTTTGTCATTGATCTTCTTGGGATATATGATTCACAGTGGAATTTCTGAAACAAAGGATATGGACAGTGTGGTTTCTTTATCTGTCATTCCAAATTGCTTTTCAGAATGGTTGGACCAATTCATAATTTTACCAACAGTGAGTTGAGTTGCATTATGAAAGCAAAGAAATAGCCTTTTTACATAAAGCAAATGAACAAGTCTGAGAGCTGAATATGCTTTTAAAGTCATTTAAGCCAACTTCCTTTTTTTATTGGTGAGGAAGCTGAAGCCCAGAGAGGAAAGATCAGAGTAATGACTGAATGAGAACTTGAACCCATTTCTTTGGCTTCATATACAATGGTTTTCCACTTATGCTGCTGATAATTAAATGGAGAGATTTTCCTCCCTTCAGTTTTCTTTGTTGAGTTTAGATATTTGGAATTTCTTCTGGCATTGTGTTATATCCATCTCCATTATTTTAACTCTGATTAATTTTTTTTTTAAGTCCTGAGAAGTACTTTTCTTAATTGAGGGAAAATAAATGCCTATTTTCCCTCTCCTTCTCTTTATTTCTCTTGTTTTCCTTGCCTCTCTACCCTTCATTTCTGCTTTTCCTGATTTTCTTTTACAGACCTCCTGCATTCTTTTCTTTTTTTCATCCCTAAAGTATATTGAAAACATGAGGCAATCACTGTCAGCAGCATGTGTTAACTTATTGTTAATGTTTTCCTTCCATTAACCAATAGTTGGTCCCAAGTACCCAATAACATTTCACTTTGTCTTATCCAGAATGCCAGGAAGTCATTCCCAATAACATTTGATGGCACTTTATGTTCTACTGCGATTTCTGCTTGTGAATGAAGCTGTATTCTATGCTCTTCTTGGTTGAGAGAGTATCAAGGAGGAGATCATAATTGCTATCCAAGATCCTCAATGAAGGGAAGCAAGGTTGAGCAGACATCCATTGAATTTGTGACCTATGACAGTACTATACAGTCTGTCTCGCAGTTTGTGGTTTTTCCACAAGGTGACAGCATGGGGCCTTTTCAGTGACCAATTTTGAAAGGAGAGACAATGTACAGAATGACAGAAAGTGGAGAGTGACTAGACTTACTAAAGTAAAACTGTTTCATTGCCACGAATGCAAATGAAATGGGCATGAAATGTAACTCTTTCTTTCACTTCTGGTTTCTTATCTCTTCACCTCTGAAGTTACAAAGCAACTTGGATATCTATAAAGGGTATTTAGATAATATTAAGGTAAGGTAGATATTATTTAATCTGGACAAGACTTTGGTTTTTCTGGTTTAAAAAACCATCTCTGTCCATCAGGCTATTCTATCCTGGTGCCTCTTTTTCTGTTTCATTTCTGGAATTTTACCATCTTTGGAAATTTCTAGACTATCGTAGGCTAGAAACTATTAATTTCCTAGCTAATTGTCTGGTCCCTGTCCATGACCTCACAGGTGGAAACCAAATTATGCCTGCCTGAATGGAATCTCTCCTCTTGCTCCAAAGTACCTGTGCAGCTCTGGTCTAGGACTTAATGTAATTTCTTTATTCTCAAATAATGCCTGAGTGATTCCCATGATTCCCAAATTATTTAGTCCGTCCTGCAGCACTGGTCCAGGATTCCTAGATCTTCATGATCTCCCTTTTCCTATCATGTTCTGCCTATTCTGTCTAAGACTTCTGACCATATACTTTCCCCATCCTTCTTAGATGTATTTTTCTCTGTCTTAGTAGAAGGAGATTTAGGGTTTATTCTAGTTTAGAGCTACTCATCCTAGCCTCATTGAAACAAGAAGGTTGAGATGCTATCCTTGCTTTAGATGTTGTTTTTAACTCCTAAAGAATAAAGAGAGAGTTAGTAAGCTGCCCTTGTACTCTTTGTTCACTTGTCCTTGCTCTCTACTTCCTTAAATGCCCCCCCCCAGTTTTCCCTTAAATATGCCAAATAAAAGGGTCTGTTGCTTTTAGTATTGATTGCATGTTTAATTCTTTGGCACAGCTCTTGGACTCTGACAGATGTTCTATGTTGCTTCATAATATTCCATTTATATTGCTACATATTTTTGTATTAGTTCAGAACTTTTTTGATCAAACATTTTAGGGGACTGTTAATGCTTTTTTTTGGTCAAAGGAGTTATGCTGCACTCTAGCTAAAATCTTTTGCTATTTGGGAGCCCAGGGAAATATTACAAACAAAAAGGCAAATCTTTGTTAGAATCAGGTTTTTAAATCTTAAAATATATTTCTTTCTTTGGGCTAGTGGGATATATTGTAACAAAGTCAAATTAGGTCTACCATCTAACTTCAGATTTTGGGGTTATGGTGTGAATTGTCCATCTGTTCTAGCATTCAACAGTAGAGCTATTATAAAGGTCTGACTTATCCTGATGGCAGTGAAAAAGTACAACAGAATTTGTAGATGATAGCATTTTAAACTGGAAGGAACTTTAGAGGTAACTTAACCTTTTTTTGTTTCATTGGAACCCTTTGTCTGTCTGGTGAAATTTAGTGACTCCTCACTAAAAAGATATTTTTAAATAAAGAAAACATAATATTTTAAAGGAAACCCGTTTTATCAAAATACAGTCATCAAAACATTTTTAAAAACAAGTTCATTGGCCCAGGTTTAGAACCCCATCTCTCATATAGCCCTTCATCTCATACATGAGGAAACAAAAGGTAACGAGCAGAAGTGATTTGCCAATGTCTCTTCATGAGATTTAGAGATTTATGCAGCAGAGCCAAAATTTGAACTTGTTTTGTTTTCTGTTTAAGATAGCATGAGCCCATCGGTTTTAAGTTTGCATCCTTATTGATCTCTGTGATAAAGACTTTCTGTCTAAGATTTTGCTTTTTTTTTTTTTTTTACTTCAAATATGCCTATATACTAATAATAGTAATAACTACTTATCTGTTATTAACAATTATGGGGGGCAGCTAGATGCGCAGTAGATAGAGCACCAGCCCTGAAATCAGGAGGACCTGAGTTTAAATGTGGCCTCAGACACTTAACACTTCCTAGCTGTGTGACCCTAGGCAAGTCACTTAACTCCATTTGCCTCAGCAAAAAACAAAACAAAACAAAAATTATGGTAATAATAAGCTTGTATTCATAAGAGACTGTACAAATACTATCTAATTTAATTCTTGCAAAAATCTTGGCAGATGAGAATACTATTATCACCCCTACTTTACAAATGAAGAAAGTAAAGTAGACAGAAGTTAATGTCTGATGCTAGATTTGAACTCAAGTTTTTCCTGACTTTGGGTATAATGTTACGTGCTATACTCCCTGGCTTCTAACATTTATATAATATTTAGAAATTGCAACGCACTTTACATATATTATCTCATTCATGCCTTTTTACTGTCTTTGATTCCACATATTTCATCTATTTCTAAGATCTATTGATTTTATCTTTGTAACATATCTCAAAAATATTCCCTTCTTGGGAAAGTGACCTGTATGTGCAAAAATGTTTGTGGCAGCCCTCTTTGTAGTAGCTAGAAACTGGAAATTGAGTGGATGCCCATTAATTGGAGAATGGCTGAATAAATTGTGGTATATGAATGTTATGGAATATTATTGTTCTGTAAGAAATGACCAGCAGGAGGATTTCAGAAAGGTCTGGAGAGACTTCCATGAACTGATGCTGAGTAAAATGAATAGGGCCAGAAGATCATTATATACTTCAACAACAATACTATATGATGATCAATTCTGATGGACATGGCCATCTTCAACAATGAGATGAACCAAATCAGTTCTAATAGAGCAGTAATGAATTGAACCAACTACACTCAGTGAAAGATCTCTGGGAGATGACTATGAACCACTACATAGAATTCCTAATCCCTCTATTTTGTCCGCCTGCATTTTTTACATATACACATATCCATACAGTTATTGTATCCATAAAGTATATGTTAAATACTATATATATATATATATATATATATAAACATACATACATACATACACACACACACACACACACACACACACATATATATATATATATAATATTTAACATATATTGGACTACCTGCCATCTGGGGAAGGGGATCGGGGAAAGGAGGGGAAAAGGTGGAACAGAAGGTTTTGCAAGGGTCAGTGCTGAAAAATTACTCATGCATATATCTTGTAAATAAAAAGCTATTAAAAAAAAAAAAAAAGATATTCTCTTCTCTCCTCTGACCCTGCCAGACTGTTACAATTGTCTGCTGCTTGGTCTTCTGTCCACTTGTCTCTCCCTATTCTAATCCATCTTCTACTTAGCTAAAATGATTTATCTTCCTAAAATGCAAGTCTGACCATTATCCTTCCCTTCTGCTGAATAGGTTCAATAAACTCCTATTGCTCCCTATCACCTCCAGACTCGAATATAAAATACTCTCTTCAGCATTCCAAATCCTTCATTATTTTCCTCACAACAGGCACATGCGCGCACACACACACACACACACATACACACACACACACTCACACACACATTTTCTGTCTCTCCTTTCTTCCCCCCCTTTTCTCTTTTCTTTCTTTCTCTTCTCTCCCTTCCTCTCTCCCTCCTCTTTCTTTTCCTCCCTTCTTCTTTTTCTCCTTCCCTCCCTCTCTCCTTTTTACCTCCCTCCTTTCTTGCTCCCTCTCTCTCTATCTCACTCTCTGTTCATCTCTCTCTTGGGATTTTCTCTCATAGCTGTAATCCTCTCACATCTTTAATGCTTTCCCTCTTCAATTCTACCTCTTGACTTCCCTGGCATTTTTCAAGTCCCAACTAAGATTCTACCTTCTACGGGAGGCCTTTCCTGGGCCCTTATAATGTTAGTGCCGTTTTTCTGTTAATTATCTCCAATTTATCCTGTATGTGGCAGCTTGTTTGTATATAGTTATTTGTATATTGTTTCTTCCATTAAACTATGAGCCCCCCCAAGGTCAGATACTATCTTTTTTTTTTTTTTTTTTTTTGATATTCCCCAGTACTTACCGTAGGGTCTGACTTTGAAAGTGCTTAATAAATGCTTTTTGACTGATTTACTAAAGTAAAATAAGTTACTTTTCCTAGCCTTACTAACTATATCTCTTCTGCCATGCAAGCTTTCTCCTATGATGAGCATATTCTGGGAGATGGCTAGACTGAGGCTAAAACTTACTAGTTTTAGTTGCTTCCTAGTTGTCCTGCTTCCACTTTTTACTAGCTATTATTACTCTAGAGCTTGGAATAATAATAGCCTCTAAATCCTATAAAATCCCCTTCTCATTCAGATTTCATTAACTTGTAAGAGTGGCTTGGTAACATACACCATAAATTCAATAAGCAGTGTCTCTTCTATTGGTCATTCATTTTACCTCTGCCATTGGTAAAGAATCTAAGTCCTTTCAGGAAGTATTCTGCTATTTAGATTCTCAGTAACCTTCAGAAGTATTAAGGAGATTGAGATTGGCTAACCCCAGGCTTATAGATTGAGTGGTTTGGTTTTTTTTTTTTAAGCTGTTGGCAGTGTTCTGAAAGTAGCCCACACGTACCCAAACTGCATTCATTATGTACTGTTTTCTTGACATCTGAAAAGCATTTATTAGATAATAAACTCTTGACCTTAGCGTAGTTGTGGTACCTCTGTAACAAGAATAGAAACTGAATCAAACACTGCTTGATGCTTTTTCTTTTTGGCTACTGTCACTGTGGAGCTGACTACAGACTTATGTGGCCAGATGCTAGTGGCTATTTAAAATTCCCATTAGATCTGAGGGACTCATGCCAGAGAACTGTTTTATTTCAGTATGTTCCTATCTATGACCACAGTAAAAAAGTATTTGTGGGAATTCAGGGAAATCTTTGTTTCCTTCCTGGCCATGGCTGGGCCATCTTGCTTAGATAAAGAAAATCACCCCTAAATATACTGATTTTTATTTTTGTTTTTTAAATAGATATTTATTACTAATTTTGTTTTTCCATCACCTTACATTTACCCTTGTATCCTTCTTCCTCCCTCTCCTAAGTAGTCATCCCTAATGATGTGTTTTTTGTTTTGTTTTTCTACTTATTTTTTTATTTGCTTTTTTTCCATATTAACATTTATTCATACCTCATTATATATGTAAAAATAACACAATATAATGATTCTCCTAGTTAACAATTTCTTACAGTCTTGCAGACTTAAAGACTGAGACAGTCTTATGTATTCAGATTAATAGTCATTTATATGTGATAACACTTTTCTATCTTACCCTAGTCTCAAAACAATTAGAAATGCTTGTAAACATTCAAAAAAAAAAATCTGCTCTATCTATATTGGTAACTGAATTTGTCTGATTTATAACAGCATATTAATATAACAGAATTTTTTATCTTTTTTAGATGAATTATTTTATTATAGTTTTTTATTTACAAAACATATGCATAGGTAATTTTTTCAAAATCGACCCTTGCAAAATCTTCTGTTCCAAATTTTCTCATCCTTCCCTCTCCTACCCCCTCCTCTAGATGTCAGGTAGTCCAATACATGTTAAATATGTTAAGATATATGTTCAATGAAATATATGTATACATATTTATACAGTTATCTTGCTGCACAAGAAAAATCATATCTAGAAAGAAAAAAAGAATCTGAGAAGGAAAACAAAAATGCAAGCAAACAATAACAAAGAGTAAAAATGCTATATTGTGGTCCACACTCAGTTCCCATAGTCCTCTCTCTGGGTGTAGCTGATTCTCTTCATCACTGAACAATTGTAACTGGTTTGAATCATCTCATTGTTGAAGAGAGCCACGTCCATCAGAATTGATCAGCATATGTTATTGCTGTTGAAGTGTATAATGACCTCCTAGTTCGCTTATTTCACTTAGCATCAATTCATGTAAGTCTCTCCAGGCCTCTCTGAAATCATTCTTCTGGTCATTTCTCACAGAAAAATAACATTCTATAACATTCATGTACCACAATTTGTTCAGCCATTCTCCAGCTGATGGACATCCATTCAGTTTCCAGTTTCTAGCCATTACAAAAAAGGCTGCTACAAATATTCTTGCACATACAGGTCCCTTTCCTTTCTTTGAGATTTCTTTGGGATATAAGCCCAGTAGTAACACTGCTGGATCAAAGGGTATGCACAGTTTGATAACTTTTGGGGCATAATTCCAAATTGCTCTCCAGAATGTTTGGATCTGTTCACAGTTCCATATCCCCTCCAACCTTCTTTATCATTTCCTGTCATCTTAGCTAATCTGAGAGGTGTGTTGTCTTAATTTGCATTTCTCTGATCAATAGTGATTTGGAGTACCTTTTTATATGACTAAAAATAATTTCAATTTCTTCGTCTAAAAATTGTCTGTTCGTATCCTTTGACCATTTATCAATTGGAAAATGGCTTGATTTCTTGTAAATTTGAGTCAGTTCTCTATATATTTTGGCAATGGGGCCTTTATCAGAACTTTTGAATGTAAAAATGTTTTCCCAGTTTATGGCTTCCCTTCTAATCTTGTCTGCGTTAGTTTTCTCAAATTTCCCCCTCCCCTGAGGCATTTGGGGTTAAGTGACTTGCCCAGCTTCACACTGCTAGCACTTAAGTGTCTGAGAACAGATTTGAACCCAGGTCTTCCTGACTTCAGGGCTGGTGCTCTATCCACTGTGCCACCTAGCTGTTCCTGCATTAGTTTTGTTTGTACAAAAACTTTTTAACTTAATATAATCACAACTATCTATTTTATGATCAATAATGATCTGTAGTTCTTCTTTGGTCACATATTCCTTCCTCTTCCACATGTCTGAGAGATAAACTATCCTATGTTCTTCTAATTTATTTATACTATCATTCTTTATGCCTATATCATGAATCCATTTTGACCTTATCTTGATAGCCAAGAATTTTAAAAAGAGAGAACAAATATTCAGCAACACTAATCAATATGTGGAGAAAAATTTAATCTTATTGCAGTGTTCCCCATCCATGGACACTTTCACCTCTGGACATGGGGTGGGGAGGAGAATGGTGGAGAAATGCCTTCTCATCTTTCCAGGGATCAAGCTTGGGTCTTTATAATTTTGTGACATTCAGTTTATATTGCTTTATGTTGGTTATTATTTCCATTTATGTTGTCATTGTCAATGTGTCCATTATTGTGCCATTGTGTCTTGACTCTGTCTTACCTTGTATCAGCTTATATAAATCTTTCTGAGTTTTTCTGTCTTCATTATGTTTATAATTTTTCACAGAACAATAACATTCCATTATTTTCATGTTCCCATCCATACTCTGTTTAGTTCTTTTCTAGTTGAAGAGTATCTACTTTGTTTCCAAGTCTTTGATACCACAGAAAATATTGCTATAAAGATTTTGTTGTCTAAGACACCTTTTTTTTTTTTTTAAACACTCTTGCTTACTAACCTTAAGCTATGAGTCTTATCTTTGAAATTCAGGGTTATTGTGAAGATCAAGTGAGATCATATTTATAACAAGTGCTTAGCACAGTGCTTGGCACACAGTAAGTGCTATATAAATGCATATTTCCTTCCCTTTGTATAGATTAAAAGGCACTAATATATTCTGGGTACATCTGTACCTTAAAGTGCTACCAATTTAGGGCTTAGTATTTTAGTACTCCCTTTCAAGTCTTTAGTCTTCATTTCCTCTGATTTTTTCTTGCCATCCTTTGCATTTTTGGTAGGGAAAGACCCTTACCTATAAAAAATTTTTTTCAAATCTGGATTTATATCACTGCCCTGAGATGTCCATTTAGCTACTCTTTTATGAATTTTTCTTAGTTCAGAATGACTCAAGTACTTGGTTCTTTACTCTTCTTACCCCAGGTTTTCTGTTACATCTGTGGATATATAAAAATCTATCTGAGTTAATGTTTCCATAATTCCTTTCCCTGCATTTGATTGAGAACCTAGTGGCAATTATAGCTTTGTCAAAGTTGTATCATCACTCACTTTTCAAATGGAAGTAAAAAAATTGATTCTATTAACACTGAAGATTATTGGGAATGTAGGTCTCTTTTAAGTCAGCTTTAGACACAGGCACAGAAGCTTTAAAAAGGAAGGGAAATTCTTGTGAAGTACAAAAGAAAAATGTATTAATATTCTAGTCATATTTGGATCATGTTTTGGAGGCTTTACAAAAGACCAAAATGATGCATATTGGGTTATAGGGAAAAAAACCCCTCAATATTCTGTTTCTCTTAAGGATTATGAGATAGTGAGCCTCCCTCACTTCCTACAGTGTTTTGTTATAATGTAAAGATTCCTTTATTTTGCTTAATGTAGAGCAAAAATATTTCTTAGCTGTAGACTTTTGTTCTGTTTTCTCTTCCTAAGAGTTTGAGTAGTGCTTTGAAACTTGGTGCAGTCTGGTCACGAATGGCTAGCTATTTCCTAAGGCACTGCAGCATGTCACAGTCAGCTTTGCTACTGAACAAAATGCAATAGAACCACAGTTTCCTAGGCATTGTTCTTTATATTCAGTAGAACAAGTATGAAGGGAAAAAATAGCCTCACCCTCTTCCTGACCCCTCAGGAAAATGTTCACGTTATTCTAGCTTACCATATCAAGATCTCACTAATTTTTTACAACTCAAAAAATGTTTTATTGATTTTTTTTTTTTGTACCTTAGGCACTCTGGTCATAGACATCTGCCTTAAAATCAGCAAAAACAGGCAGAACAAATAGATACAAGGATCACATTTGACTGCATACACAACAGTATATGTAGTTCACTATCTCTCTACTGAGAGGAAGTATATTTCATCAGTTGTCTAGATCCAAAATTAAACTGATCTAAATTTTAGGCATCTTTATTTTCATTATACTTGTTATATATGTTGTTTTCTTGGTTCTCCATTTTTCATACAAATTCCCCCATGTTTCTCTGAATTCTTTATTTTTGTCATTTTTTTTTATGGCACAATAATTTCATATACTATAAAAGGTTCAACCATTTCCCAATTATTTTCAATTATTTTACAACTAGAAAGAATGCTTTTACCAACCTTTTCTTTTTTCTTTTTCATTTTCAATAGTATTGTATTTTCCAAATACATGCAAAAATAGTTTTGGCATTCATTTTTGGAAGATTGTGTTCCAAATTTTTCTCCTTCCCTTCTTTACCTCCCACCTCTCCAAAACAACAAATAATCTTGATATAGGTTAAATATGTGCAGTCTTTTTAAACATATTTTCATATTATGAAAATTTTATTTCTGACATTTGCTTGATTGGAGGATATGTACAGTAAACTAATAGATTTTGAATTCATAGGATATTTAGTACACTTAAGGGCTCAGGTGCCATTTTACAGGCTTCAGCACTACTTAAATAATTTTTTTTTTAACACAAGGCCCATTTTCTCATCACGCCACTGTTAGGAAAGCACTACTTCTTTCTTTTTTGAAGCATGAACTTGAATGCTTTAACCTAAAATTGCTTAAATATAAGTTTAGAAATCACTCCATATGAGTATAGAACTCTTATCTGACCCTGCAGGAAAATAGGAGGGGAATAGGATATGGACCGGGCAGGGTAATAAAAGAGAGGGCATATTGGGCAAGGAAGTGGTCAGTAGCAAAACATTTTTGAGGAGGGACAGGATGAAAGTAGAGAAAATTAATGGGGGAAATACAGTTAGCAATAGTAATTGTAAAAAGAATTTTGAAGCAAGTTTGTCTAATAAAGCTTCATTTCTCTCTCTTTTTAGGATTGGATTTAGTTTTTTTCTTTTTTTATTATTAAAGTTTTTATTTTCAAAACATTTGCATAGATAATTTTCATCATTCATTCTTTTTTTTTTTTTTTTAATAACTTTTTATTGACAGAACCCATGCCAGGGTAATTTTTTACAGCATTATCCCTTGCACTCACTTCTGTTCCGATTTTTCCCCTCTCTCCCTCCACCCCCTCCCCCAGATGGCAAGCAGTCCTTTACATGTTAAATAGGTTACAGTATATTCTAGATACAATATATGTGTGCAAAACCGAACAGTTCTCTTGTTGCACAGGGAGAATTGGATTCAGAAGGTATAAATAACCCGGGAAGAAAAACAAAAATGCAAGCAATTTATATTCATTTCCCAGTGTTCTTTCTTTGGGTGTAGCTGCTTCTGTCCATCCTTGATCAATTGAAACTGAATTAGCTCTCTTTATCGAAGAGATCCACTTGCATCAGAATACATCCTCAAACAGTATCATTGTTGAGGTATATAATGATCTCCTGGTTCTACTCATTTCACTTAGCATCAGTTCATGTAAGTCTCACCAGTCCTCTCTGTATTCATCCTGCTGGTCATTTCTTACAGAACAATAATATTCCATAACATTCATATACCACAATTTACTCAACCATTCTCCAATTGATGGACATCCTTTCATTTTCCAGCTTCTAGCCACTACAAACAGGGCTCCCACAAACATTTTGACACATACAGGTCCCTTTCCCTTCTTTAGTATCTCTTTGGGGTATAAGCCCAGTAGAAACACTGCTAGATCAAAGGGTATTCAGCATTCATTCTTACAAAACCTTGTGTTTCAAATTTTTTTCCTTCCCTTTCCCCCACCCCATCTCCTAGAGGGGAAATAATCCAATATATGTTAATTATATGCAATTCTTCTATACATGTTTCCACAATTATCATGCTGCACAAGAAAAATCAGACCAAAAAGAAAACAATATGCAAGCAAATAGAAGCAAAAAAAAGTAAAAATGCTATGTTGTCAATCCACATTTAGTCCCCACAGGCTCTCTCCATCACAAGGCCATTAGAATTGGCCCAAATCACCTTGCAATTGAAAAGAGCTACGTCCATCAGAATTGATCTTTGTATAAGCTTGTTGTTGCCACGTACAATGATCTTCTGGTTCTGTTTACTTCACTCAACATCAGTTCATGTAAGTCTCTCCAGGCCTCTCTGAAATCATCCTGCTGGTTGTTTCTTACAGAACAATAATATTCCATACCATTCTTCTACCATAATTTATTCAGCCAACCTGCAACTGATGGGTATCCACTCAATTTCCAGTTTCTTGCCTCTACACAAAGGGCTGCCACAAACTTTTTAGCACATGTGGGTTCCTTTCCCTCTTTTAAGATCTCTTTGGAATACAAGTGCAGTAGTAACACTGCTAAATCAAAGGGTATGTACAATTTGACAGTAAGGCCTCATTTCTCAAACATAGAAGGAACTGATTCAAATTTTTAAGAAATAAAAGCCATGCCCCAATTGATAAATAATCAAAAGATATGATTTATGCCTAAAGTGCCGTAAATTCATGCATATTCTTTGATCTGACAACACCATTATTAGGCATGAATACCAAAAGAGTTTTTTTTTTAAAAAAGCAATGACCTATATGTATAAAAAATATTTAAAGCAGCTCTCTTCTCAGAGCAAAAAAAAAGAAAAGTGAGGGGATACCTATCAATTAGGGAGTAGCTAAATACATTGTGGCATATGCAGGTGATAGAATATTATTGTTCTATGGGAAATAATGAGCAGGATGCTCTCAGAAAAAAAAAAAAAACCTGGATACCTCCATGAACTCATGCAAAGTGAAATACTATATATAAAATAATAACAAAGTTCTGAGATGACCAGCTGTAAATGATTTTGTTATTCTCAGCAGTACAATGATCTATGACTATTCTGAAGGACTTATGATGAAAATTCCTATCCATGTTGCATGACTACAGATTGAAGTATTCTCTCTCTCTCTTTTTTAATTTAATTTAATTTTTTTTCCCATTAGGTTGGGAGATCTATTATTTCTTTTACAACATGACTTGTATGTGAATGTTTTGCATAATTTCACTGTGATTTCTTATTTGAGGGTGGAGATAAGGGAGAGAACCCAGAACTCAAAAGTTTTAAAAACAAATGTAAAAAAATTTGTTTTAAATGTAACGGAGAAAATATTACAATATTTAAAAATAAACAATCACAACAAAAAAGATTGGTGTTAAATCCAAACCTCTACTCATAAGTTCTTGATTTTTTTGTTTTTTGATTTTTTTAGAAGTTCTTGATCCTGTTATTGTTCTGTAGTTTCTAGACGTTTGGTTTTTTATTGTATGTTTTGTTAGTTATTCAATTGTACTCATTGCCTTTGAATTATTCCCTTGCCTAGTCTATGTAAGCTGTAGTTGATTTACTTGTGCTTAAGCTGCTGTTATTTACTTGCACATCTTATTCAATTAACTTACATATTCAGGGAAGGTCAGATTTATTCATCAAACAAAGTTTTGCTGATTGCTATCCAGGCTATTCCTGCAGGCTATGTATGACCTTTTTCATTTTCAAGTATGTTGCTGAATTGTCAATAAGGAAAGCAAAGTAAGGAAGATATTTGAAAACTCAAATTAGAGCTTAGGGTGGAATATTTGACTGACACAGCCCATAGTGTTGCAGGGGCTACCCACAGACTAACTGGAGATATAAAGGAAATTAATGATCAGATGCTGGATCTAAGAATATTTTAGGGCCAGTAAGACAGACCATTATTTGAAGGTGACTTTGCTAGAGAAATTTTGGAGGAAAAGGTGGGGAAATGTTTAACTTTGCAGTTACTGACAAACGATTTTGCAGAATAAGATTGACATTAAAAAGCATGACATCTTTACTACTAGCACAAGTATTTTTTTTAAAAACTTCGTAATGACCAGAATTTCTTTTTTTTTTTTTTAATTTAAATTTTATTTTATTTAATAATAACTTTGTATTGACAGAATCCATGCCAGGATAATTTTTTACAACATTATCCCTTGCACTCGCTTATGTTTCGTTTTTTCCCCTCTCTCCCTCTACCCTCCCCCCCTCCAAGATGGCAAGCAGTCCTATATATGTTAACTATGTTGCAGTATATCCTAGATACAATACATATTTGCAGAACCGAACAGTTCTCTTGTTGCACAGGGAGAATTGGGATTCAGAAGGTAAAAATAACTCGGGAAGAAAATCAAAAATGCAAATAGTTCACATTCGTTTCCCAGTGTTCCTTCTTTGGGTGTAGCTGTTTCTGTCCATCATTTATCCATTGAAACTCAGTTAGGTCTCTTTGTCATAGAAATCCACTTCCATCAGAATACATCCTCATACAATATCGTTGTCGAAGTGTATAATGATCTCCTGGTTCTGCTCATCTCACTTAGCATCAGTCCATGTAGGTCTCTCCAAGCCTCTCTGTATTCATCCTGCTGGTCATTCCTTACAGAGCAATAATATTCCATAACATTCATATACCACAATTTACTCCACCATTCTCCAGTTGATGGGCATCCATTCATTTTCCAGTTTCTAGCCACTACAAACAGGGCTGCTGCAAACATTTTGGCACATACAGGTCCCTTTCCCTTTTTTAGTATCTCTTTGGGGTATAAGCCCAGGAGGAGCACTGCTGGATCAAAGGGTATGCACAGTTTGATAACTTTTGGGGCATAATTCCAGATTGCTCTCCAGAATGGTTGGATTCGTTCACAACTCCACCAAAAATGCATCAGTGGTAATGACCAGAATTTCAGTAATTATAGCATTTGTTTTCAATTTACCTGGGAGGGTCAGAAATTGTTTTTGTTTTTGTTTTTGTTGTTTAATCATTTCAGTCTTGTTCAGCTCTTTACCCTGTTTGGGGTTTTCTTGGCCAAGATACTGGAGTGGTATTTTCTTCTTCTTCAACTTATTTTACAGATGAGGAACCGACACAAACAGGGTTAAGTGACGTGCTCGGGATCACACAGCTAGTAAGTGTCTGAGGCTGGAATTGAACTCATGAAGATGAGACTTCCTCTACCTAGGTGCTCTCAGATGTTTTATAAGGATTCAGAAATAAACTTCATCCCTTCTTCTATTGGTAAAGTTACTTCTAAAGACTACATTTTGAAGATAGAATCAGGTTGCATAATCCCTTTTTCCCACTGTGCTTCTGACTCAATAGAATTTTTTTTTTTTTTGGCTCATTCTTTCAGCCTGCTTCTTGTCTTCAGATCAATGTTAGGACTGGGCTCTCTATACTTCTAGAGGGAAGATGTGTTCTGGTCCTGTTGCTACTTTCTTAGGTACTGGGCTTTCTATATTTTGGGGAGAAATATGTTGTTTTCTTACATATTTGTTGTTCTAGGATCTGTCTTGGGATTAATTCAGGTTGAGATTGTAGTACTCTCACAGTGGTAAAAGGGGAAGGGGATGATTGCTGCCCGCTAATCTGAGCTCTTCAAGTTTGACCTGGATTTGGTATGAGATTCCTATCCTGGCTATTTCTCCAGGCTTCAGACTGGGCTAAAGCTGAAATGGATACCCCACTCTGCTCCTAGGATATAAACCACACTGCTAATGCTTATTTCTGAATGTCTCTGGATATACTATTCAAGGCCCACAGCTGTTCTTCATCCTGGACTGCTACCCTTAGGTGCAAGTCCCATCCTCAGTCTTCCCTCGATCTGTGACACATGGGCATTCCTATCCAAACCCTCTCCCCAGTGTCTACAGAACTCTGGCTCTTAATGTGCGGATCTCTACTAGAAAAATGATTTACAAGAACCCTTTTCTTAGATTTTCCCATTTGAATTTAGTTTGGGCATTTTCTAGATCTGTTTGGAGGAGTTTTAAAGGAAAGTTGTCTGTATTGCTTCCTGCTACTCTACTATCTTGGTTCCCCTTTTTAGTTAGCCTTAATAAATGAGCCATTTAACAAATGAGGATAATGAAAACTAGGCTTTACAACATGCTTGTCACATAATCAATCCATTGTTGAATCACTGACTTTGTGTATAGTTGTCTATGGACATTGTGTTTTCTGTTTATTACATATCTTAAATCCTTTGAGGATTCTGAGAGTTTTGATTAAAAAAAAAAAAAAGCATTATTCAGTTTTTAAGAGATCTTGTGGAAAGTAAAAGCTTTGCTTAACCATGCTCTTTCTAAAAACTGGAAAGAAGTCTTTTCCAAAATGAGAAAGTCTTAACATCATTTTAGATTCAGGTTTGCATTCAGTCTTCCTCTGATTTTTTTCCTTTCTGGTTATTCTGAATCTAATATCATCACTTTTTGAGTTTGTCTCAAGATTCCATATGGATCAATATCTGTAGAGAAAAAAGAGGAAAGGAAAAGGATAGTGTTGAGTATAGGTTAAATCTATGTAGAATCCTTCCCCTGCCTCTCTGTTCTATCTTCACCCTTATTTCCCAATTATAGTTATAGATGCTTTTTGTTTTTGTATACCATGTGAAACATTCAGTATTAAACTCTTAAAGTAAATAAATGATGATGACTGAGCATTGGTAGTCTTGTATTTTGAGTCACTGTTGTGTTATATCCTACCCCTAGGTTCTAACTTTGTCAATTGCTTCATTATTTATTTAATCATTCTGTAAGCATTTAGGAAACTCCTCAGGGAAATGAAGGAGACTGCTTCTGCTTAGGAAATAAGGGAGAGCCCCTCACCTCATCAGCACACACTGGCAGAGCACACCATAAGAAACCTGCGGAGGGGCCTGTCTGCCTGCTTTGATCTGAGGGGGAAGAGAGAACCACAGAGAACTGATTACTGATAGATGCATATTTGTGCTTCAACACAAGCAGCAGTAGCATAGGTCAGGGAGATACTGAATCTTGGAATGAGGATTTGAAGAGGTGGTGACTTCCAGGGTGTTTGATCTTCTCCTTTGTAGTAAGATCCCTTGGAAGTAAGGTGAGGCACTTGGCCTTACATTCTTGAGATAATGTGGTGGTGGCTATTATTTTTAAACAATATAGTAAAAATTGTATACATATGGCCCTCAAACATTTGCGTAAAAGGCTATCCCCTCATTTTACAGAAAAGGAATTTAAGGTTCCAAGAGGTTGTGTCAAATTACATGTACTCATTGAGATTGTGTCAGAATCAGGTTTAGAACCCATGTCTCCTGGCTTAAGAGTTTAGTGTTCTTTCTTGCTATTGATTTATTGTCCCTTTCCATTATTTTGCCTTTGTTGTGGTAGAACCAGAAATAGCATTTGTCTTCCCCTTCCTTTTCTCCCCTCCCAACTCCCTTCTCCCCCAATTAATAATCCCTTTGGCACCTAGCTTTAGTATTTTCAAAAGAATCATTTAGCAGGCACTGCTTTGTAGCTCCTGTGAAATCCTCTTGTGAAGAATAGCAATCTGAAGCTCAGGATTCCAGCCCTCTGATAACTACATCACTGACTCATTGCATAACCCTGGGGAAATGTCACATGCTGCCTAGCTAGGAGGAGTAGCTCTCTGTTTTCCCTTCTTACCAGTGAGACATCATCTTTCATTGCTTGCCCAGCACCCTGACTCTTCATGTGCCAATCAGAGCTATTGGCACCCATGGTGCTATGCCTCCCATGGACAGCCAGACTCTGAATGTCTCCAGTTCATGATTTTTTCCTACTTACTTTTCTAAACCTGAATTTCAAGGCAGGTTTGATAGCCATTGTTGTACTATAGGAGCACAGAATTCAGAACTGAAAGGTGCCTATCAAACCTCTCATTTTTCATATAAGGAAATTGTGGCCCAGAGAAGTTGAAGTGGTTTATCCAAGGTCACATAAATAATAAGTATCAAAGCTGGGTTCCTGCCTGGGCTCCTGGTGCTCCTTCCATTGTATGCCACAGTCTCATGTACTTTAGCTAGTATTAACCTATATAACCATTCTAGTAAATGACCACTTTAACACTTAGTCTTCCACTTAGAAGACTGAACCGAAAATTTCAGAAAGCACTCTAAGATTCTCTTAGTGGCTGTAGCTGCAAGTAGCAATCACTTTTCAATTATGCCTACCACATGACTGATTAGTAAAGGCAAAAACATTTTGATAGTTTCATTTTTCTACTCTATCTCCAACAGAAATAAGTTCTCTAAAATGTCATAACTTACCCTTCAAAGTGGCATGGCTCTTGTTTAAGTTGACTTACTCAATTGGCACTTCTGTCTCAATTTTCCTAACATGTTTCCATAAAGGTTCACAGACTTCTTGCCTTCAAAGAATTTTCCAGTTTTAAGAACAATTGAACCCACACTTAACACCATATACCAAGATAAGATCAAAATAGGTCCATGACCTAGGCATAAAGAATGAGATTATAAATAAATTAGAGGAACATAGGATAGTTTATCTCTCAGACTTGTGGAGGAGAAAGAAATTTGTGACCAAAGATGAACTAGAGACCATTACTGATCACAAAATAGAAAATTTTGATTACATCAAATTAAAAAGCCTTTGTACAAATAAAACTAATGCAAACAAGATTAGAAGGGAAGCAACAAACTGGGAAAACATCTTCACAGTTAAAGGTTCTGATAAAGGCCTCATTTCCAAAATATATAGAGAACTGACTCAAATTTATAAGAAATCAAGCCATTCTCCATTTGATAAATGGTCAAAGGATATGAACAGACAATTTTCAGAGGATGAAATTGAAACTATTACCACTCATATGAAAGAGTGTTCCAAATCACTATTGATCAGAGAAATGCAAATTAAGACAACTCTGAGATACCACTACACACCTGTCAGATTGGCTAAGATGACAGGAAAAAATAATGATGAATGTTGGAGGGGATGCGGGAAAACTGGGACACTAATGCATTGTTGGTGGAGTTGTGAACGAATCCAACCATTCTGGAGAGCAATCTGGAATTATGCCCAAAAAGTTATCAAATTGTGCATACCCTTTGATCCAGCAGTGTTTCTATTGGGCTTATATCCCAAAGAAATACTAAAGAAGGGAAAGGGACCTGTATGTGCCAAAATGTTTGTGGCAGCCCTGTTTGTAGTGGCTAGAAACTGGAAATTGAATGGATGCCCATCAATTGGAGAATGGCTGGGTAAATTGTGGTATATGAATGTTATGGAATATTATTGTTCTGTAAGAAATGACCAGCAGGATGAATACAGAGAGACTTGGCAAGACTTACATGAACTGATGCTAAGTGAAATGAGCAGAACCAGGAGATCGTTATACACTTCAACAACGATATTGTATGAGGACATATTCTGATGGAAGTGGATTTCTTTGACAAAGAGACCTAACTCAGTTTCAATTGATAAATGATGGACAGAAGCAGCTACACCCAAAGAAAGAACACTGGGAAACGAATATGAACTATCTGCATTTTTGTTTTTCTTCCCGGGTTATTTTTACCTTTTGAATCCAATTCTCCCTGTGCAACAAGAGAACTGTTCAGTTCTGCAAACATATATTGTATCTAGGATACATATCTAGCATATCTAACATATATAAGACTGCTTGCCATCTAGGGGAGGGGGTGGAGGGAGGGAGGGGAAAAATCGGAACAGAAATGAGTGCAAGGGATAATGTTGTAAAAAAAAATTATCCTGGCATGGATTCTGTCAATATAAAGTAATTATTAAATAAAATAAAATAAAATATTAAAAAAAAAGAAAATGAAGTAAGAAAATTAAAAATAGAGAATGATCTCGCATAGAACTTTGAAAGATAGAGTAAAAATTAATCCTATGTTATTATTATTAGAATTATTAGAAGTTTTGAAAGAGCATATATTGAAACAACCACATATACTTTTGTAGTTTGTTAATGTTTCATTATTGAGAATTAAATCCAAAGAGTATTTACAAAAAAAAAAAAAAGAACAATTGACACACCCTTTTAGTGTGCCACTGAAGGCACCGCTCTGGACGACGGAAGAGATGAGGGTAGGGGATGCGGTTCCTTTTCCATTAAAGCAAACCTCTGCTTTAAATTCTCCCTCTGACAGGAGAGAAATAATGATTCCCAGCATAGTTTTGTGAAATGAACCTGATGTGCTTAGAAAGTACTTAGAAATTCAAGCAGAATAAATAAATAAGTGACACTTTTATGTACAGAAGTAGTTTCTTAAATGAAGATAGCCATGGTACATACAGATCTCATTTGTCGTATTTTTCAGACAAACAAAATGGAACAGAAAAAATGTAAGCATTTAAAAATGGATGGACTGCTCCTTGACTGTTACTCATTGAGCAGAAGAAAAGGTGCAGCTCATTGCTTTCTTAGGGAAAGCCTCAGTTCACTCAGTCAGTCACTAAAAATGTTTATATAGAGTTTGAATGTTAACTATTTCTTTGTCCTCCCAACAATCTAAACGTTGAGATATTATTTTTCTTCCATAAACAAAAAGGACTAAAGGATAGTTTATAAATAATCATAAGTGTTAAATGATGGAAGAACCAGAGAAGTTAAAAAGGTTTTAATAGTAGGGGGTAGTTTAAAAAAAAAAAAGAAGATAAGGGGTAGTGAAGAGAGCTTTGGTTGATGAATGTATTGTACATAAAAGCAAATATTCATATGTATGTCCCTCAGTTCTCATCTATTCCCCAAATCTTTCTCTCCTCAAGCTGGAACATCCTTATTACTGTTGAGGACACCATCATTTTCTCAGTTACCCAGATTCAGGATCTCAGTGTTGCCTCAACTTTTCACTCTCATTCTAACTACTATTCACTCTGTTGTCAAATCTTGCTGTTCTGTCCTCACAACATGTCTCATACGCATCAGCTTCTCTCTACCCCTACAGTTACATAACTAGTTTAAACTAGTTTACCACTTCTCATCTGGACTATTGCAACAGGTTTTCTGATTATTAGTCTTCCTCCAAGTCTCACTCCACTCCATTTCATCCTTCACTCAGCTTACCTTCCTAAAGTCCAACTCTAACTGTATCACATATATCTCCACATTTAAACTCTAGTGATTCCCTATTGCCTTTGACCTCTTCCTATCTTTTTTCTTAGACTTTACTCTCATCCACATACTCTGTGGTCCTCACAGGGCTCCTTGCTGTTTCTTGCATACAACAGTGTCACTAGACTATTCCTTTTCATTGGTTGGTCCAATTTCTCATTATCTTTTAACTCACTTCCCACCTTCTTCAGGAAGCCTCTCATGTAACTTCCCACTGCTAGTGCCTTCCCTTTTCAGATTATCTTTTATTCTGTATATATTTTATAGTATTTAATTATTTATATGTTGTCTCCCTCATTAAAACACTTGAGATCAAAGAGTATTTTTACCTTTGTATCCTCCTAAGCACAGTGCTGGCATATAGTAAGTATTTAATAAATGTTTGTTATTTTTGCTTTGCAATTGTTTAATTCCTAAGAGCTCTGATTCCCTTAGGAATTTTCTGTGCTTTAATATCAATTTATCTAGGCATCCAAATTGTATTTTTGAATATACTACAAATTGTTAACTGTGTAAAGGGTAAATTTCTTCTTGTGTTTGCATATCTGGCACTAATCATCAGTCATAAAAAGAATAAGAAGAAAAAAATTTGTCTTTACCACCAACTATCATATGCTTAAATTGAGACAATAATTGATTGTTACTAATCAGTATTTACTAAAATTTATGAGTAATGAATTATCAAGCTAGAAAAAGACTCATTGTACCTTACTTAGTATCAGTATTTCATGATAAGTGAAGATAAGAAAGTTTGTTGTCTCTGTTGACCTTGGGCACCAATTTTGATGGAATTTAGCCAGAAAAGTAGCAGGTTATGTGCTTAAAAGGGTTATCACGATTACACAGTGAAAAAGGATCACAATGAAAACCTAATTGAATTCTTCAAAAGGCACAGATGTGGTTAATTGAAATCACCACCTCAGTTGTAAGAGATTCTTCCAAATGATACCTCTGGGCCAGTTTGAGACAGTGCAATTCTGTAAGCAGAATTCAGGATTTCAAGTACTTTGCTCCCACATCATTCTTACTTGAAGCATGCATTGCCAAATGAACAGAACACCTGTGATGTATAATTTTTACAGGGGAATGCTGATCTGCACCAGAGTTGAACTCTCTTTTTGGAGAAGCTATTGCAACCACCTGATTGTAACTTCCTATAACATAAAATAATGATCCTTTCTTTTGTTTCTTTCTCTCCATAGCTGCTATTAACTTAGCAAAGCTGAAACTATTCAGACATTACTACGTATTGGTGAGTAAGAAATCTTAGCACTGTAAATGAGGACCGTGTTGGGGAACAAAAGTACTATATGTTTTTTAGGTAGGCCTTAAATTTTTACCCTTATATTTGATTTTAAACCTTGATTCATAAATGAATCTCTCAATTCACAGAACTTAATTTTTTAATGAAATTCAACAAACATTTTTCTTTTATTGAATAAAATAGCAAATACCTGTTACTTGTCATCTTTTTCAGTAAGAATAGAATATCATCAATCAGTATATTATGTACCTACACTGTGTCACATGTCCTAGGAGTTAGGGATACAGAAACAAAAATGAAACAGTCCCTGCCCTCAAAATAGTATACATATAAGCATAGAGAAAATACAGCTACAATATAGCTATTTTATAGCTGTATACTCCCTGGTAAAGAACTTCCATTCTTTGAGAACAGAAAAAGTATTTGTAGCAGGTTTTTTTTTTTTTTAATCTTGAAAACGAGATAACAGATGAGAAACATTTCTTAATTATAGCATTACAAATGGAACTTGTTAGAAGTCATTCAGTTCACAGATTTTTCCTAAAAAGATGAGATTCCAGACCCTTTGTGGGGGTGGCAAGCAAGAACCTTCTAGAATTGGTCTGCTCATTGTGAAAGAAGTGTTTTATGAATCTTATCACACCATCTGTGGCTTTGGAATTGTGAGCAGCTTCAAATAGTTCACTTTCCAAAGCAAATGTTAGAGTTGTAAATAGCAAAGATGACAGGAGTGCATGAACCATGAACCAATTGGTTGTATTTGTTACTTAAAAAACTAAATCTGGAGATTAAATATTTCTACTCTTGAGCCAGATAAAGGAGTCATTGTAGGACTGTCTCTAAATATGTGTGCCTTAAGAGTTTAACCTCAGATTGCAAAGTCAGGAGTATTTCATCCAAACTTTGTGAAATTGGAACATTTGAGACCATCCAAACCCTCTACTCTCAATGAGATTTGATGATTAAGACAGGCATTGTGGTTAAAACCATATGACATGATAAATGTGGAAATGTATTTAGAAGAATCAAACATGTGTAATCTATATTGTATTATTTGATGTCTAGGGGAGAGAGAAGGTAGAGAGGGAGGGAGAAAAATATGGAACACAGGATTTTGCAAGGGTGAATGGTGCATATATTTTGAAAGATATTGTAAAAAAAAATTTTTTTTTTAAATTTTTAAAAGAAAAGGCTGGGGAAAAAAAAAACAAAGCAAGCATATGACAATAAGTTGTTGTTTAAATATTCCAGAGCGGTGTTTCAAGGCTGTCTTGTATCAGCAAGGGAAAGAATTTAATATTTTAAATTTCCTTGAATGTGCCCCTCACTTTGATGGAGCAGAAATGTGAGGATCTGAATGTTTGGATTCTCTTTTGTTGCATTCTTTTCTATTGTCACTTTTGAAAAACCATTACAAATAAAACTCTCAAGCCTAAGGATTGAAATTTATCTTTTGGGGACTAAAACCAACAAAGACATTATTTTCTGCTGAATATAGCGAAGGGGTATATTTGAATGACATACCAAAGGGATCATTTTAGAATTTTGATTGGCCATACTTTAAATGTTTTGCAGTCTTCTCTAGCTGGACTATGATGAACACTTATATTGTCTAGAGATAATGAAGGTATCATTTAAAGTATAACTGCTACAAAATCAGTTTTTTTCCTTACCCTCTCGCCCCATATTTATTAACTAACATTATAAACCTATAGTGATATGCTCCAAATGGCTTTCTATAATTTTAAATGCATTTGAGTAGAAGAGAATGGTGTCATGAAGGCAGTGTGGATTTTACTTATTTTACCTTTTCCTTTTTCTTTAGATTGTCTCTTATATTTATTTCACAAGGATCATTGCAATTCTCCTCAAACTTGCTGTTCCATTCCAATGGAAATGGCTCTACCAGGTATGCACATATCAGAAGGAAACATATCAGACTTCCAGCTAAATGAATGTAACAGCATCTCCCACTCCAGAAAGAAAATCAATGATAGCTCTCTACTATTATCTCATTACCTAAGGATAAACTGCTAAGTTCTTTTTCTGATTATTTTCGATTAAAAATATTTTGTCCATCAAAGATGCTGGGTCTTTGGAAAATCTGGAAGTAATTGCATTATTGATTTTATTTTTCATTTTATAAAGATTTTGGCAGGGAGAATGGGGGCAGGGAAGATGGAGCCTAAGCAGAGGAAAAAAAAAAAGATAGGTTGTGCCCTTGATAATTAAAGTTTCTCTTCATGTGCTAAAATTATTTTTTCCCTTTATTTATGGATTTGTTTATATAAAACAGCTTTGATACCTTGTCCCCACCAGCTCTAATAGCTTTTTTTTAATTAAAAAAAAAAATTTGTGGGGCTGGGAAGGCAGGCGTGTATTTCACCAATTTAGGGGACTCATGGTATGAAAATTCCCTACACCTATACACAGCAAGTCCTCTAACAACCTTGTCCTAGAGATTTTCTTGGAGCTGATAAGTTTTGATTGTTTTGTTCTTGGCTACACAACAACATATAGTTAGTATGGATCAAAGGTAGAATTTGAATTCAGGTCTTCTTGACATGAAATCCAACTCTCTATCCACTATTGCTGCACTGCAGCATAACATAAATAGAAATGTAATGTGTAAGAGATCCTAAGGGATCTTCTTACTTTAAAAAAGCAGTGTTAGATTTAATGTTAGGAAAACTGAGTTCACATCTTAATTCTGGCACTAAATCATCTATATAACTAAGTTACTAATGTCTTCAGACTAAAGTTTCCTTGTAAGATAAGAATATGAGTAATAAATTAACTATTCGGAGCTGCCAAACAATTTTGAGGAAGGTTTATTTTCCTTTAAAAAGCATAGCTCGTAATTTGGAACTATGCTCAAAAAGTTATCAAACTGTGCATACCCTTTGATCCAGCAGTGTTTCTACTGGGCTTATACCCCAAAGAAATACTAAAGAAGGGAAAGGGATCTTATGTGTCAAAATGTTTGTGGCAGCCCTGTTTATAGTGGCTAGAAGCTGGAAAATGAATGGATGCCCATCAATTGGAGAATGGTTGAGTAAATTGTGGTATATGATTGTTATGGAATATTATTGTTCTGTAAGAAATGACCAGCAGGATGAATACAGAGAGGACTGGTGAGACTTACATGAACTGATGCTAAGTGAAATGAACAGAACCAGGAGATCATTATATACCTCAACAATGATACTGTTTGAGGATGTATTCTGATGGAAGTGGATCTCTTCGATAAAGAGAGCTAATTCAGTTTCAATTGATCAAGGATGGACAGAAGCAGCTACACCCAAAGAAAGAACACTGGGAAATGAATATAAACTGCTTGCATTTTTGTTTTTCTTCCCGGGTTATTTATACCTTCTGAATCCAATTCTCCCTGTGCAACAAGAGAACTGTTCAGTTCTGCAAACATATATTGTATCTAGGATATACTGTAACCTATTCAACATGTAAAGGACTGCTTGCCATCTGGGGGAGGAGGTGGAGGGAGGGAAGGGAAAAATCGGAACAGAAGTGAGTGCAAGGGATAATGCCTAAAAAATTACCCTGGCATGGGTTCTGTCAATAAAAAGTTAAAAAAAAAAAAAAAAAAAGCATAGCTCATGAGTGAGCTTTTAAAGTGAATGCTTCTAAATTCATTTTCTTGGAATAGTACTAAAAGATGACACTTTGGCGAAACTGCCCTAATGAGACACTGGGATCAGTGAATTTTGAGTCTAATAGAAAAGTAAAGATTAACTGTAGGAAAGAGGATTGTCAGTGTTACTTTGTTTAATGTCATTTCTGTATCAAATATTGTCTTGGTTAATTCCTTTATGGGGGATATCTTTTATTTTGCAGCTATTGGATGAAATGGCAACTCTGGTGTTCTTTGTCCTGACTGGCTATAAATTCCGCCCAGCATCTGATAACCCCTACCTGCAGCTGTCTCAGGAAGATGATGATTTGGAAATGGAATCTGTGTAAGAAACCTCTATCCTCTTCTCTAAAAGATCCTTTTTTTTCTTTCTTTGTCCATCTTAGTCTTCATTGAATATAAATACCCAGTATGACTCGGATAGACTGAGTTAGCCTATTTAGATGCACTAGAGGTACACTTCTTCTTTATTTGACAGAAAGATTTAGAAGTCCATAACCTAGTTGTGTGAAGTGTCTGCCAAGCATTGCACTTTTTTTTTTCCAGCTTAAATTAGAGATTGCCACTTTTTAAGAATGGTTGATGTATTTAGGTTTATAGTTCCTTTTAGTAATTAATGTAATGTGTTGCTGATGACATTTAGGACTTGGAATATACTTGGATACTTTGGGTAGATTCAAAACCATTGTGAATAGGTGATAGTCCATTTTAGCTTCTGTCTTTAGGAGCTGGTAACTGAAAGTTCAGTAGTCTGTTGTTTGTATTAAATCTGCTAATCTTGCATATTTACAAATATCATTTGTAATCATGAAGTTTGGTTGACTGTCCTAGTTAATGCATTACCATTAAATTCATATGACTGTTAAAGTGGACCTTTCTGTTTAATATATAACAAGTGGCTTTAAAGCTTTTATTTCAGAATGGAAATAATTGTAATTCATAGAGGAATTCTGAAATGAATTCCAATTTTTTAAAAAGGAAGAGGTCCTTGTCAATGTCTTTTTATTATGCTTTATTATACTTTTTTATACTTTATTATACTTTTATTATACTTTTTATTTTCAAAATATATGCCAAGATAGTTTTCAGCATTCACCCTTGAAAAACCTTGTGTTCCAGATTTTTCTCCCTCCCTTCACCCACCTCCTCCCCTAAATGGCAATTAATCCAATATGTTAAAAATATGTGTAATTCTTCTATACATATTTCCACATTTATCATGTTGCACAAGAAAAATCAGATCAAAAAGGGGAAAAAATGAGAAAGAAAACAAAAAGCAAACAACAACAAAAAAGGTGAAAATACTATGTTGTGATCCACATTCAGTCCCCACAGTCCTCTTTCTGAATGCAGATAGCTCTCTCCATCACAAGTCTATTGGAATTGACCTGAATTACGTCATTGTTGAAAAGAGCTACATCCATCAGAATTGATCATTGTATAATCTTGTTTTTGCTGTGTACAATGTTCTCTTGGTTCTACTCCCTTCACTTACCTCTTACCAAGTCTCTCCCTTGTCAGTCTTGAGAGAAGTAAAAGGTATAGAACTCAGAAAATGCATCAGATGATATAATCCATACTTGCTTGACAAATGCAGGATTTTAATTGATTTGTGGATTTGTTGAGGGGGTTTACCCAGAAAGCAACCATATTTATATTCTCTTTTATTTTGTCAGATCAACCACATCTATTAAGCGCTTGCTGTGTGCCTGAAGTTCTTTGTATGCAATGCTGGAAGCATTTGATTTTTTGCACCTTAAATGATGAGAAACAGCCCATGCATGCTTACATGTAATCCAAACGATTAAAATATGTAATGACTTTTTTTATATTTATTACTGCTACTAGAAAAATAATTCAAAGAGTGTACTATACTCGTGGGTCAGTATTACCACCCTCTTCAAAGAACAAATATTTTTCTTTTCCCTTGATTCTGAATGAACCAGCAGTGAAAAAAAGCAAGTAAGACAGTAACAGGAAATATATTTGCAGAATTAGCAAAATCCTAGTAAGTTGCTTTCCTGCTAAGGACCCACAAACTGGAGTCAATTTAATAAGCAGTAGCATCTGCAATCCACCATGCTGACAGAATTTCAATTAGACTTTATCTCTGTGGCAACATATGAGAGAAAAAACTATCCTCTCTGTAATATATTTTCAGGTTGCAACTTTTCAATTTTAATATTAAAAAAATAATGTGTTTAAATAATAATGAGTTAAGAAATGAGATCCATGGGGGCTTTTTATTCCACATACTTTGTTACTGAATAATAGTGCTAGAAGAAACATTAATTGGCTATAAGTTTCTTAACTCATATATGATGAAACTTGAAGACATCCCTGTATCTTTCATCATCTTATATTTGTTTCCTTTTGCCACTTTTTAGTGTAGGTGTGATAATAGATGCTTTAGAAGAAATTGTGAATATTCATGTAATATGATGGTGCAAGTGCATCAGTGGTCAAAAAGCTAAACTGTCACTGGACAAAGAGAAGTGTGAGCTAATTAATATGTTCTGGCAAACATAGAGTTTATACTCCAGATAAAATGAAAGTGATAGTCCTAACAACCAGATTTATTCTGCTAAATAATTTTAAGTGACTTCTGTAAGCCATTCAGAAATTAATTATTTGACTATTCTTAGTGAAATTTTGCCTTTAAGTGCCCTAAGGCCTTTTCTTGCTTGGGATTATTAGATATCTGTGTGTGAATTTAACTAAAAACTGAAAAAAGGGTTCAGTTCAGCTGGGGAAAACATGGCACACAGAAGTTTCTCTGAGCTTTGATAAAGTGATCTGATTTATTCACTCCAACATAGGCTGTATTCTCTGCATCTAAGAAGTAAATGAGAATTTCTGCAGTAAAGATAAGACTTTACTACACAATTATGGGACTTGAAGATAGGTGTTGCCACCAAGGAAGCTACTAAATGCATATACATACACTGGCTATTGAGGGAGTGGGAGATTTTTGGTACTATGCCACAGGATTTTATCTTATAAAAATGAAGTCTGTGAAGGAGAACAACCATCTATCCCATACCATCTATCCATAGATACATCTTTATGGATTGAAACTAATAAGACTGAAAAGCCTTAAAGAAGAAAAAAATTGAACTGCTTTCCACCTAAATAAATAAATAAATGAATGAAGAAAGGTACATCTGGGAAACTTCTCCTGAGTTAATAAAAATTTCTTTGTTGAAAAAATTCTATGAATTTATTAGAGATGGTGGGGCATCTAGGTAGTGCAGTGGATAGAGCATCAGCCCTGAAGTCAGAAGGACCTGAGTTCAAATCTGGCCTCAGACATTTAACACTTCCTAGCTGTGTGACCCTGGGCAAGTCATTTAACCCCAATTCCCACGGGGGGGGGGGGGGGGAGTGAAAGGGGGAGGAGAAAAAAAAGAATTTTATTAGAGGTGGCACAGCTGAAAAGGCCTGAATTCAAGTTCAGGTTATTAATGCAATCTATATTCATCTGAATGAGATTGAAAAGCCCAAATAGGAGAAGCAATCCAGAACTATTATTTCCCTTTTCTGATTAGGGAAATGTCATTTCTAGATGACTTTTGTCTTAATATCTTAGAAATCATTTCAACCAAACGCAGCCACAGTTTCATCTTTTAGAAAGACTTGAAGCCTTTCTAAACTTGTTAAGCACCCATCAGATGTTAAGTTCTGAGAATACAGAGATGTCAAAATGACCTCATCCCTATCTTTCAGACAATGATGTTATCTTATAGACACAGGCAGCATAAGACAAGGTAGAATGTAGTTCTCCCACACAAAGAATGCAGGTGATTCTAAAAGCTCTAAGAAAAATTTGAGAAGGAAAAGAAACACTTTCATCTGGAAAAAATAAAAGAAAGGAGTTTAAACTGAGCCAAACATCTATTCATGTCACTGAGGGAATTGAAAGAATTAGAATACCAAGTAGTTGGTAGGAATTGAGTGAGTCACATTGACTCTGTCTTGTGACTCAGAAGTGCCAAAGTTGAGGAAGGTAGCTGGTCCTGATTTGTTACACATTTGGGTTGGCCTGCATTGCTTTTTAAAATCAGTATGCATGGGAGTTTGGTTGTTTCCTCAGTCATTTCATCTTTTACCCACCATGTCTCCTGTTAACTTGCCAGGACATATCAAAAGAGAAGGAATGTATTTTAGGTATAAGAGAAGATTCTATGTAAATATACAGAGACAAGAAATTTGAGGAGAACTAAAAACACCAAAAGTTATTTCCTCTAGAAGTTGTTATTCTGAAGGAATAGAGTACTTACATCATTCTTTCAAAACATAGTATCTTTTGCCAGTCCATTATAATCCTCCTTTTATCCCTTATGCCTATCCCTAAAAGTAGGCAAACCTATTTCAAATAGACTATTAGTTTTCTGTACTCACTAGGGGAAAATCATCCACATGGGGCTGTGATTACCTCACAGGCAATCAAAAGCCTAGTAGGCCTAAACAGATTATTACACATGAGTGCTTCACAGCTTTTTCATGGTTGAAGTTTAGAAGACCAGATTTGGACTTTATTTGTAGTGAAGAACCCTTCCTAGAGTTCAACTTCTTTGTGACAAACAACATTCTGGAAGGCCTTTGGGCTCTGATTTGTCCAGTGTTCTCCACTTTTTCTTTCCTCTGATCTGAACAGTTTTTGGAGATTTTCCTCTGATACATTTCTTGTTTGTGATTTCTATCTTACCTCCTATCTGATGTTTTGCTCTAAAACTTCCTGTGACTGTCACAATGCTGTTATATAGTCTATTGGTTGATAATATTTCTGATTAGTTATTTATGAGTATTTCAGAGAAAATCCATGTGTCAGGAAAGGCTATATAGATTCTTATTTCAGCCATGCCACTTAGTGAAAATCCTTTCTGTTCATGATTTCAGAGAGAACAATTGTTTGCTTTATATGCAATTATTAAACTACCAACCAAACATGATGTCTCCCTGTGAGAAGATATAATGATGGCTTAATTATAAGTAACACTGATTTTCAGTTTTAGTCCCCTTCCCCTCTCACTTCATTGTGTTTCTCTGGGAGGAGATTCACAAAGATACTTCTAATTTTCAGTAATTTCACTTGTTATTAAAAATTCAGCAAGTTAAAAAGTATTAAATGCAATTTTAATTACTAGACTCAGTAGCCTTTACAGTTAGTCATGGTGATCTGGATTATTTCTGTCATGCTGTTACTAAGAGCAATAGGGGAGGAAATGCTTTCCTTAGAGTTAGACTTCCAGTCTACCCTTCTCAAGACTGCTATTAACCTCTTGCAGCCTGTTGATGATTTGATTTGTTGTGAGAAGTAGAAGCTGGGAAATGGAAGTCTGCTGTAGTCATCTATTATCTATGCCGAGCAACACTTAAATCCAGAGGCCATTCTGTGTTTGGTTTTAGAAACGGCCATGTTAATTACTCAGGTTGCAACACAGTGAAATTCAGAATGCCAGACAGAAAGGCAGAAGGTCTCGCCTCTAATTAATCTTGGTTTTTCTATTAGCATTTATATGGCCTTGAGCAAGATGCCTTGTCACCTCTGGGGCCTTTTTCCTCAGCTGTAATGTGGAGACAGTGATGATGGAGGAGATAACTCTACAGCTGCTCAAAGTTCTGTAGGTCTGAGATTCTATATGAGGGGTCTCTTCTTTACTGGGACAATTATCATGGCTTATCTGTCAGTTGAATCATTTGCTAAATGGAAAGAGCACTAGGCTTGGAGTCAAAAGTACCTGAGTTTAAATCCAGCCTGAGACATTTACTAGCTGTATGACTCTGGGCAAGTCATTTAACTCTATTAGCCTCAGTTTTCTCATCTATAGAATGAGCTGGAGAAGGAAATGGCAAGCCACCCTAGTATCTCTGCCAAGAAAACCTCAGATGGAGTCATGGAGAGTTATATGCAACTGAAAAACAACTGAACAACTTACAATGATGATCATTATGGCATTGCTATTAATTGAATCATTTGCAAAGCTTTTTGCCCAGTTCACCATAAGTGCATTTCTTATCACATTGGAAAAGCAGCTGGGTCAGTTATATAATAAGAGCAAGAGGAGTAACAGATGGCCATTGACCACAGATCTATTGAAGGATAGCTCTCTATAGCAATGCCAGTGAACTCTTTGGTCACTTTGTCATTTGCACCTGGGCTAGAAGAAAAATGTGAAGCAAAGAAATTGCTGAAATTTCCCAAGTTCCTTATTGAGATCTTTGAGACACTAATGTAATACTGACTTACTCTTTGTTGATGCTGTACCATGCAGATCCTAAGTTTGGCGCTAACATCAAGAGAATCCGTTGGAGGCCCCATTAGAGTGAAATAACAGACAGTGGGTCATATTTAGCTCACTTGAGCTACAGAAATGCTATTCTTGAAATCTTGTGAGATTGGTAATGCTTGGAAAGGGCTAATTGTGGTCAGCTTCTTGAAAATTTACTGGTAAAATAGGATAGTGCGAAATACAGATTTCATGCTACAACATTCCCATATTGGCTGATTTTAACATCTATTTCATTTTGACAGAGTAGATTATCTTTAGATTGTAAAGGAAAAAGGGGAGAGAAGATAGAAAAGAAGAAAAAATTGTCCATGTATTTCCAGAAACTTGGCAAATAGAATTTTCAAGGAATATGTTCTGTCTATTTATATGTCAATTTTTGTTGATCTTCTCTTTCTTACTTTTTTCCCCCAAACCAGATTATCTTAATCTAAGAAAGGTTTAGTCTTTGATAGAGAAAACTTTAGCTTGCATTTTATTTCTGAGTTAAGTATTTTAGGATCAGTGAAGAAAGGGATACTAGATATCAAAAGGTCCATTGTCTTATTTAATGATATGAATACAACATTTCCCAGTATAGTCCGGCTGTGTAGTAGAAGCAACATTGTATGTATTTCACAGAAATGTGTGAACTCTTTTCTAAACAAGGTCAGCCATTACATATAAATCAGCAAAGAGTAAATGATAATGGGTTATGTCAGTGGAATATTTTTCTATGCTTTAGAAAGATAGATGTCTGTGATCTTCAGGCCTGTATTCGTTAATATTAACATCTACAATAAGACTTTTTAGTTACATTGTTACCAAAGGCAGAATGAATATATATATACACATACACACACATCCATATAGAAAGAATAAAGATTCCTTTGTAGGATACTTTTGTCCTTTCTCTTCTTAACAATAAAGTGATCTGGGATTGTCAAAATCTCTAAGGAAATAATTCTCTCCCCTTTCAAGATTTCTACCCAAAATAGTGATGGCTACAACTTTGGGTCAAGGAGAGTGTCTCCATATCAAGTGACTAGCTTCTGCAAACTTTAGCAATGTAGTGTTCTCCCAGCTGGCCCACAGATTGTGTTAGTTCAACCAACACTTGTTTAAGAATCTTTGTGGTGCAAAATAAGCTCAAAATGGGTACTTTATTTATTTCCTCAATGGTATTTTGTTTTTCCAAATACATGTAAAGATAGTTTTCAACATTCTTTTTTTTTTCTTTTTTTGCTGAGGTAATTGGAGTTAAATGACTTGCCCAGACTCACACAGTTAGGAAGTATTAAGTGTCTGAGGTCAGATTTGAACTCAGGTCCTCTGACTTCAGGGCCAGAATTCTATCCACTGTACCATCTAGCTGCCCCAACATTCATTTTTATAAGATTTTGTGTTCCCAATTTTTTCTCTCTTCCTTCCTTAGCTTCCCCATCAATAAAGAAATTAAAGCCTTCTGTAGCTATATGAAAAAAAATGCTCTAAATCAGTATTGTTCAGAAAAATACAAATTAAGACAACTCTGAGCTATGACCTCACACCTTTCAGAGTGTAGCTAAGATGGCAGGAAAAGATAATGATAAATGTTGAAGGGGATGTGGGAAAACTGGAACACTAATGCATTGTTGGTGGAATTGTGAAATGATTCAACCATTCTGGAATACAATTTGGCACTGTGCCCAAAGGGCTATAAAACTGTGTATCCTTTGATCTGGCAATGTTACTACAGGGTTGTGCATCCCAAAGAGATCACAAAAAAGTGAAAAACACCCATATGTGCAAAATGTTTATAGCAGCTTTTTTTATAGTGGCAAGGAATTGGAAACTGAGTAGATGCCCATCCATTGGGGAATGACTTAAATAAATTCTGGTATATGAATATAATGGAATATTATTATTTTATAAGAAATGATGAACAGCCTGATTTCAGAAAAGCATGGAAAGACCTACATGAACTGATGCTGAGTGAAGTAAGTAGAACCAGGAGAATATTGTACACAATAATAAAAAGATTATGAGATGATCAATTGTGATGGACTTGGCTCTTTTCAATAATGCAGTGATTCAAGGCAGTTCTAATAGATTAGACTGGAAAACGTCAATCACATTCAAAAAGACTGAATGTAGATTAAAGCATAGTATTTTCACCTTTTTGTTTCTTTTGGTTTTTTCTCCCTTTTGTTCTGCTTTTTCTTATATACCATGACAAATATGAACATCTGTTTTTTTTAAAAAAGGCAATCTGAGTTAGGTTATACATGAACAATACTTTTAAATGTATTTCCATATTTGTCATGTTGTTCACAGAAAAAATCAGAACAAAAGGGAAAATACCACAAGAAAAAAAATCAAACAGAAAAGAAAGAAAAAGAAAAAAGGTGAAAATACTATGTGTCTATCAACATTAAGATTTCATAATTCTCTCTTGGGATGGAAAATGCCATCTTCATCCAAAGTCTATTGGAATTGCCTTAAATCATTGCATTGCTGAGAAAAGCTAAATCTATCAACAGTTGATCATCACATAATCTTGTTGTTCCTGATTCTGCTCACTTCACTTAGCATCAGATCATGTAGGGTCTTTCCACGCTTTTCTGAAATCAACTTGTTTATTTCTTACAGAACAAAAATATTCCATTACATTCATATGCCATAACTTATTCAGCCATTCTCCAATTGATGGGCATTCGCTCAATTTCCAATTCCTGGCCACTGCAAAAAGAGCTGTTACAAATATTTTTGCACATGTGGGTCCTTTGCCCTCTTTTGTGATCTGTTTGGGATGCAACCCAAATTAATCAGCCATAAAGGGTAATGTCATAATCCAATTTTTCCACACATTGGGAGTGTGGAAAAAATTACCTCTCTAGTTAAAAGAAGAGTTCATGACCAAACAAGAAGTGAGATCACAGGAGTTCAAATGGATAAATTTTTTTATTATTAAAATTAGAATGTTTTTGTACAGACAAAACCAATGAAGTCAAATTTAGAGGGAAAGCATGAATCTGGGTTGGAAAAATTTTAGAGCAACTTTCTCTGATAAATGTCTCATTTCTCAAATAAATGGAGAATGGAGCCAGTTTTATAAAATTAAGTACCATTCCCCAATTGATAAATGGTCAAAGGATATGAACAGGCAGTTTTCAGAAGAAGAAACTAAAACTATCAGTAGTTACATGAAAAATGCTTTTGACTCCCTAAGAATTAGAGAAATGCAAATTAAAACAATTCTGAGTTACCATGTTATAGCTGTCAGATTGGCTAACATGACAGGAAAAGAAAATGACAAATGCTAGAGAGAATATGGGAAAAATAGGAACAGTGATGCACTTTTGGTAGAACTATGAACTGGTCTAACCATTCTGGAGAGCAATTTGGAACTATGTCTAGTATACAATTGTTCATACCCTTTGGCCCTTTGTACACAATGGTATTGCTACTAAGTCTATATCTCAAAGAGATCAGAGAAAAGGGAAAATGACTCATGTATGAAAACATTTCTGTTTTCTGTTTCTGTGACAACAAAGAATTGGAAATTGAAAGAATGCTCATCATATGAGGAAATGACTATTGTGGTATGTAATATATAATTTCAACGAAATTCACTCTTGTGCTGTAAGAAATGATGAGCAAAATAGTTTAAGAAAAAGTTGAGAAGATTTTATTACTTGATATAAAGTAAAGTGAGCAGAACCTAGAGAATATTTTATGTAATACTATGATTAATGTGAAATGTTAGGTCCTCTGATCTATTAGTACAATGATCCAAAATACTCATGATGAAAAATCTACCTCCAGAGAGAGAGATTTGATGAGTTGTGAATGCAGACTTAAGGGGTTTTGGTTTTTGATTTTGCTTTTTTCCCATTAAAAATTTTTTTTCTTGCCTATTTTTGGGGGGAATGTCTAATATGGAAATATATTTGGCACAGCTTCCTATGTATAATGGGTATCATATTTCTTACTTTTTCAATGAGTATGGGAGGGGATTGAAGGAAATTTTTTTAAATTGAAAATAAAATTGGGCAGATTCAACTAGAATTTCTGGAAGAAATGAAACAAGAGTTTTGTTTTGTTTTGTTTTAAACTTCAAAACTTTTTCTAAATGAAAACAGAGTATTAAAGGAAAACATAATGAGAAATGTGGAAGAAAGACGTAGAAAGGGAATTAGCAGTTTAGCAAAGAAATAAAAAACTTTGCCCTAGTAGCTAACTTCCTGATAATTAGAATTGTCCAAATAGAATGCAAAAATACTATGAGAAATATAAAAGGTATTTCATAGTGAAAACATGAAACTAGAAAATAATTTAAGAATCCTTGAATTACCTGAGTCATGACCAAGTCACATTTCAAAAAATTGTTTAAAAAAAAAATAACCTGCTCAAATCTCTGAGGAAATGGAGGGTGAAGAAAAAATAGAGTCTACAGGTTACCTCTTGAAAGAAACCACAGAATGAAAACGTCTAGGAATATAGTTGCCAAAGGTCAGAGCTTCCAGGTCAAAAAGAAAGTACCATCTACACCCATAAAGAAAGAATTCAAGTAATACAGAGATATAATCAAGATCCAACAAAATTTAGCAGCCACTACTGTAAAATACAGTATAGAATATAGTATTCTATAAGGAAATATAGTTTTAAAATATTAATAGGTAAAATATTACCTAGCAAAAATGAATATCATCCTTTAGAAGGGAAAATGGATTTTTAATGAAATAGAAAACGTATAAGCAGTCCAGATGAAAAGACCAGAGTTACATAGAAACTTTGAACTTTGAGAGTTAAAAGAAATATAAAAAGGTAAACATGAGGGAACCATCATCAGAGACTTCATATGGCTAACCTGTTTATACTCTTGTATGAAGAGATGACTGAATATGTGTTCCCTTTGAAGCTTATCATTGGGAATTACAGAGGAAATCTAATTAGAAGGCCTGGGATTGGTTTTGTTGTGTCTTAAGCTTCAAAAAAGAAATGGAAAGGGAAAGATGGAGAAGATAAGGAAAAATACTACATAAACAGGATGTGCAAGTAAAAGACTACACAAGAGAATGGGATGGGAAGAGTAGACGAGAATTGAATTCATCTCAGATGATCAAAGGAAAAAAGAATATACATACACACACATACATTTAACCCTACAGGGAAATAGAAAGGGATGGGGAAGAAAGGAGAAAAGAGAATAAGAGAGAAGAAGTAAGTTAAGAGAAGGACTGGTACTAAGCAAAACAAACTAACATATATATATATTGAAAACTAAAGGAGTTCCCCTCAATTGGGGAAATAGTGAATAAGTTGTAGCTTATTGTAGTTGTAGCTGGCTATAGAATGCTATTATGCTATAGGAAATAAGATGGTTTCAGAAAAACCTCAAGAAACTTGTATGAACTGATACAAAGTAAAATGAGCAGAACCAAGAGAACAATTATACAATAACGATATAAAGACAAACTGCTAAAAAAATCTTTACAGCCAGGGTTTCTAATAAAGCATTGCTAAAATATATAAAGAACTATGTCAAATTTATAAGAGTTCAAATCATTCCCTGATTAATAAATGATTAAGGGATATAAACAGACAATTTTCAGATAAAATTAAAGCCATCTATAGTTATTTGAAAAATGCTCTAAATCACTATTGATTAGAGAAATGCAAATTAAAACAATTCTGACATACTACCTCACACCTCCCAGATTGATTAAAATGACAGGAAAAGATAATAATAAATGCTGGAAGGGATGTGGGAAAGCTGGGACACTAATGCATTGTTGATGAAATTGTGAAATGATCTAGCCAGTCTGGAGAGCAATCTGGAACTATGCTCAAAGGGCTATAAAACTGTGTATACTCTTTGATCCTGCAGCCACTACTAGGACTATATCCCAAGGAAATCTTAAAGAAGAGGAAAGCACTCACATGTACAAAAATGTTTGTAGCAGCTCTTTTTGTGATAACAAAGAATTGAAAAAGGAGTAGATACCCATCAATTTGGGGATGGCTAAACAAATTGTGGTATATGAAAGTAATTAAATATTATTGTTCTATAAAAAAAATGATGAACAAGCTGATTTTAGAAAGGCCTGGAAAGATTTATATGAACTGATGGTGAGTAAAACAAGCACACACAATTGTACACAATAACATCAAGAATGTTCAGTGATCAATTATGAAAGGCTTGGTTCTTTTCAGTGATTTAGTGACCCAAAATAATCCCCATAGACTTTGGATAGAAAATGCCATCTGCATCCAGAAAGAGAACTAAGGAGACTGAGACTGAATGTAAATCAACACATGCTATGTTCATTTCTTTTGTGTACGTGTGTTTTTAATCTTTGCCATGGCTTTTCCCTTTTGCTCTTGATTTTTCTCTCCCAACATGATTCATGAAGTAATGTGTATTAAAAATAAATAAATTTACTAGGGGGGGAGAGGGGAAGAGGGAAGACAAAGTGCTTAGAAAGATTTAGGAACTCTGATCAATCACAGTCCAAAGGTCTAACAATTAAACATGCTACCCACCTTCTGATAGAGAGGTGAAGGAGTCAGTGCAGAATGTGACTTTTTTTTTTCCCTCAGATATAGCTAATGCAAGATTTTGTTTTGCTTCACTATACATGTCTGCAATAGAGGGTTTTTTCCCCTGCTTTTTCAGTTTAGAGCAGGAGCGTGAGAAGGGAAAGGAATGGAAACAAATTTTTTTCTAACTAAATTTAATTTTTAAAAGAAGTATAGGCAGCAAAGATGAAAAGAAGAAAAGACTGACTTTCCCTTCCAACTAAATTTTTAAAAATTTTACTGATCTCAGCTTTATTTGCATAAAATTTATAGGTAGCACTACCTCCTTTTGAATTACTGTTCTTAGGTGAAATAAGATTATATGGTATTTGGGTTTTCCTGAAGTAAAGTTGGTTACACACACACACACACACAATTTATTAAGCTGGTAATAAATAGCTTTCTATATAGGAAGCTCTTATTTATCAGTGGGGGAATACTGTTGCCTTGATCCTACTGTTGAAATTGCATTATGGTATATGCAGTTTCTACCATTTCAGCATATTTTTAGTTTCTCAGCATCCATGCTTTTCAGCTATTCCATTCGTGCTCTGCCTCACTGAATTCTAAAATTTTTCTTCTATTATAAATGAATTAGCCATGTAGGTTGGTGAGCTCTACTTTTTGTGACCCTGGCTTCTTTAATAGACTTTGTTGCATTTGATTTTATCAGTATATAAAAGACTGTCACTTTTAAGTCGTGAATTCAAGGTTCTTATTAAAGTCAAATCAATTTTCATTCTGATCTATAATATCAGACTTTTATTTATAGAGGTCAACTGCTACCATGTTCAAGCTCACAAAGTAAAAAAAGACAACAGGAATTTTAGGAATAAATATAACTATATAATGTCAGTCTGTAAGTAAAATCTTTGTACAGCTGGCAGTCTGGATTGAAAGCAAATTTATCAGAACAGAGAGTTGTTTCACACTTGAGATTGAGGGTGAAATGAAGACTTCTGATTCAGGAACAAGAAGGAATTTCTACACTACATGTGTTCTAGTACTCCTGATATTAAGAATTACTATATCTTCACCATCCAGGCTAAGTGGTTTTCCTGTCTTTCTTTCAGGTAATAAACCTTTCATTTCAAAGTGTTATTCTAAGTACAGGTTGATCCCAGGATTATCATTGCTATATAAGGTGACAGTATAAATAGTCCAGAGCTTGTAAGGTCAGGAATGCAAAATTAGTAATTGAGACGCCATTTCTTGCACAAAAATCTAAACCTAATCCAGCCTTGACATGGTACTATTTAGAAACTTTCTTCCTTTTAAAATAGGCATTTCTCCAAGTGAGAAGCTAGGAACTATATAGAGCCTTTTTCCCAGCATGAGGCACATTTTTGTTTGTTATTCCTCCATCATTTTCAGTCACGTCCAACTGTTCCTGATCCTGTATGGGGTTTGCTTGTCAAAGGTACTGAAATGGTTCACCATTTGCTTGTCCAGATCATTTTACAGATGAAGAAATAGGCAAACAGGGTTGAGTGACTTGCCCAGAGTCACATAGCTAGTAATTGTCTGAGGCCAGATTTGAATTCAGAAAGAGGAGTCTTCCTGACTCCAGGCCAGGCACTATATCCATTGTACCACACTCATGGCAGAAACTTAAAAGTACAATGATAAGCAGGCTTTTTGGGGTAAGATAATTTTTATTTCCAAAACTGCAAGGCTTTGATGTGCTTTCTTTCTCTGGAGAATCCCTCCAAAATTCAATGAGACAAAAGGCATAAGTATCAGTGATCGATTAGTTGCTTTATTGCCAGATAGGACTTGCTTCTCAGAGTGTTTCCACTGGACATATCAGTTGGCTTCAAGGCTGGGCCAGGTAAATCACTTGACTGTTGGGCTGGCTCTTTACAAGATCCATTTGGTCTATTGGTTAATCTATTAGAGTCTGGATTCTCTCTTAGATTAGCAGTTACTTTACCACTTTCAGCCTCAGACTCAGTTGAATACTACTTTGCTCTTCTAGGAAAGGGCAGAGAACTACAATCTTAACTCCGCTCCTTTAGTACCTTACTTCTATTTGTTATCTCCATAACAGCTATGATAGACTTAATTCAGCAATGTGGTGATCCAAGACAATTTCAATAGACTTGGGATGGAAAATGCCATCAGTATCCAGAGAGAGAACTATGGATTAAAGCACAGTGTTTTCACCTTTTTTGTTTTATTTTGTTTGCTTTTTCTTTCTTGTAGTGTTTTCCTTTTGGTCTGATTTTTCTTGTACAACAAGACAAATATGGCAATATGTTTAAAAATATTTTATATGTATACATGGATCAGATTGTGGTCTTAGGGAGGGAGAAAAAATTGGGGACACAAAAATCTTACAAAAATGTTGAAAACTATTTTTGCATGTTTTTGGAAAAATAAATACAATTATTCCCAGCCAAAAGTTGGAGAGGTATAGTCTTTCCAATTACACTGCTCTTCCTAATCACACCTGGATTACATTAACAAGGGACTTCAGCTTAACTTATGATGAACATCTAGTACATCTTTTTAAATTAAAATATTTTAATGGACAAAAACTATTGAACCAAAAAAAAAAAAAAACAAGAAAATCTTTGAAACAAATATGTATAATCAAGCAAAACAAATTCTTTCATTGTCATGTTCAATAAATATCTAATCATCTTGAATCAGGAAGTGGATAGCATGCTTCTTCATTGAGATCAAGCTGGTCATTGTATTAATCAGAATTCTTATCTCTTTGGGTATTGTAGGTTTTTACTGTATTAGATTAACATGGCACAATAGTGTTCCATCATATTTATATATTAAAATTTGTTTAATCATTCTTCTATTGATAGATGTCCAATTAGTTTCTAATTCTTTGCTCTTGTAAAAAGAGCTCCAATAAATATTTTTGTACATTTTCTTCTTTTTTTGACTTATTTGGGCATATAGTGATGTCACTGGGATAAAGAATATACATGATTTAATAGCTTTTTGGTCATAGTTCCAAATTATTTTCCAGAGTAGCTATACAAATTTCACAGTTTGTCCAATAGTACCTGACACTGGCAACTTTTTCCAGAAGAATTAATTTTTTTTTAACCATATAATAAAAATTCGGTGGACTATTAATCCTGGCCCAGTGAAGGACTCATTATGATATCTTAGTATCCTTTCCTTATCATGGTCTCCCATTTCCTTATGTTTTGATTATATGACATTTGCATTTAAGCCCTTAAACATGCCTATTAAATCAGTTCATAAGCATTTATAAATAAATGCCTTCTAGGGTTATCAAACTGCATACCCTTTGATCCAGCAGTGTATCTACTGGGCCTATATCCCAAAGAGATCATAAAATAGGGAAAAGGATCTTAATGTGCAAAAATATTTGTAGCAGCTCTTTTTGTACTGGTAAGGAACTGAAAATTGAGTGGATGTCCATCAGTTGGGGAATGGCTAAATACATTATGGTATATGAATGTAATGGAATATTATTCTATAAAAACCAATCAGCTGGATGATTTCAGAAAGGTCTGGAAAGACTTACATGATCTGATTGATGCTAAGAGAAATGAGTAGAACCAAGAGGACATTGTATACAGCAACAAGAAGATTATGAAATAATGATAAATTCTGAGGGCCATGGCTCTTTTCAACAATGAGGTGATTCAGGCCAGGCACAATAGACTTATGATGGAGAGAGCCATTTATATCCAGAAAGGGGACTATAGGGATTGAATATAGATTGAAGCATAGTGTTTTCACCTTGTTGTTGTTTGCTTCCTTTTGTTTTCTCTTTTTTTTCCCTTTTGATCTGTTCTTGTGCAACATGATAAATGTGGCAATATTGTAGAAAAATTGTACGTGTTTAACATATATTGGATAACTTATTACCTAGGGGAGGGGGGAGAGGAAGGGAGGAAGAAAATTTTGGAACATGAGATTTTGCAAAGGTGAACGTTGAAAACTTATTTTGCATGGATTTTGAAAATAAAAAGCTATTATTTACTTCTCTTTTTTTTTTAATTTTTATTTAATAATTACTTTATATTGACAGAATCCATGCCAAGGTAATTTTTTTTACAACATTATCCCTTGCACTCGTTTCTGTTCCAATTTTTTTCCCCTCCCTCCCTCTACCCCCTCCCCTAGATGGCAAGTAGTCCTATATATGTTAAATATGTTACAGTATATCCTAGATACAATATATGTTTACAGAACTGAACAGTTCTCTTGTTGCATAGGGAGAATTGGATTCAGAAGGTATAAATAACCCGGGAAGAAAAACAAAAATGCAGATAGTTCACATTCGTTTCCCAGTGTTCTTTCTTTGGGTGTAGCTCCTTTTGTCCGTCATTTATCAATTGAAATTCAGTTAGGTCTCTTTGTCAAAGAAATCCACTTCCATCAAAATATGTCCTCATACAATATCGTTGTCGAAGTGTATAATGATCTCCTGGTTCTGCTCATTTCACTTAGCATCAGTTCATGTAAGTCTCGCCAGTCCTCTCTGTATTCATCCTGCTGGTCATTTCTTACAGAACAATAATATTCCATAACATTCATATACCACAATTTACCCAGCCATTCTCCAATTGATGGGCATCCATTCATTTTCCAGTTTCTAGCCACTACAAACAGGGCTGCCACAAACATTTTGGCACATACAGGTCCCTTTCCCTTCTTTAGTATTTCTTTGGGATATAAGCCCAATAGAAACACTGCTGGATCAAAGGGTATGCACAATTTGATAACTTTTTGGGCATAATTCCAGATTGCTCTCCAGAATGGTTGGATTCGTTCACAACTCCACCAACAATGCATTAGTGTCCCAGTTTTCCCGCATCCCCTCCAACATTCATCTTTATTTTTTTCTGTCATCTTAGCCAATCTGACAGGTATGTAGTGGTATCTCAGAGTTGTCTTAATTTGCATTTCTCTGATCAATAATGATTTGGAACACTCTTTCATATGAGTGGTAATAGTTTCAATTTCATCCTCTGAAAATTGTCTGTTCATATCCTTTGACCATTTATCAATTGGAGAATGGCTTGATTTCTTACAAATTTGAGTCAGTTCTCTATATATTTTGGAAATGAGGCCTTTATCAGAACCTTTAACTGTGAAGATGTTTTCCCAGTTTGTTGAAAAAGCTATTATTTAAAAAAAAGAAAGTGAGTGCCTTCTAGAGGCACTGTGTTAAGTACTTGGGATATAAAGACATGGAATAAAATAATTCCTACTCTGAAATTATCTTATATTCCAATGCTGAAGATAAGAAATACATTTATACATCTTACAGAATAAATATAAGGAAAATACATGTAAATAAATAAAAAGTAGTTAAACACAAGATAATTTTCACTAACAGGAATTAGGAAAAATTTCTGTTTGAGCTACTTCTTAAAAGACTCTTAATAAGCAGAGGTGAGGAGGGAATAGGTTTAAGCATTTGAGACAGCCAGTGAAAATGCTTGCAGATAGATTGGAGGGTTGGATTGAGGAACAGAGAGAAAGCCAGTTTAGTGCATCTCAGGGCAAGAGATGGGAGTTGTGTCCAGAGAGGTCAAAAAGATAGATTGAGATCAGATTGTGAAGGATTTTAAAATTTAAATAGAAGAGTTTATGTTTTACCTTCAAGGCAATAGGGAGCTGATAGAGGTTATTGGGCAGAGGAATGACATGATCAGATTTGTCCTTAAAAGACAAGTACTTCGATAACTCTATGGAAGCTGGACTGCAGTGAAGAGAAATTTGAAGCAGGGAAACCATTTTGGCTACTGCAGTAATTTAGATGAGAGATGAAAAATGCCTCTTCTAAATTGGCAGCTATGTAAATAAAGAGAAGAGATAAAATTTGAGAGATATTGTGAAGGTAGAAAGATTGAGTTTTGGCAACCAAGTGGATATGTAAACAAGGGAAAGTGAGGATAAGGCCAAGATAATGAATCAAGAACATTCACCTAATGAAAGGACTTGTTACTTTCAAAAATGTATATGTAGAGGAGTTTGGGGGTGTGCGTGGACATGTGTGGAGGGGGAGACAGACTATTGAAAAAAGCCTTTGCCTGAAGTTTTCTTAAGTACATCTTTTTTTTTTTTTTTTTTTAGGGTGACAACTTCAGGAGTGATGGAGAATATGAAGAAAGTCAAGAAGGTGACAAATGGATCTGTGGATGCCCAAGGTGAATGGGAGAGCACAGCATGATGGAACAAACTTTGAGAAGAGCACTTTCAAAAAATCTTTTAATTTATTAATAGTACTGTCAGTGAACAGGAGCAGTCTTTACCTCCCAACATTGATGCAACGAAAGATGTTGACTGGGAGCAGAATGCCACAGAAACCTAATTTCTTCCTCTGTACTTTAAGGAAATGGATCTGTTGCTGCCCACAAGAAAGTTCGAACTTACTCCAAGGTGGGAATGATATGTGGGGAACACAAAGGAGGAGAAAATGAGGATTTCCTTTGTTTTAAATGTTTATATGCACATACTTTCCCCTCTCCCCCTTTTGTTAATGATTGGGTATTCAGAAATGTATTTGGTTCTGTTCTAGGATGTGTCATACCAATGGAAAGAGAAACACAGATTGAAAGAGAGATTGAGATTGAAATTGAGATTTGTGATACAAATCATTGTACATGAAAGCTATATTGGACAAGGGGAACAAAAGTTAAAAGAAAATACTTAAAGTTACTCTATTATTTTGATAGTAAAGGATAAAAGTTAAATTGTTGTGGGAATGATAAAAGGAAAACAATGAAATTAGGTTATTTTATGAAGCAAAATAGGCATCACACAACCTTGTATGGGAGACCCACGAATCTTGATCAGTTTTGAGAGCTGTTATTAATTCCAAGTATGGCCTTGAGCAAGTCCTCTAAGTCACCTCATTTGCAAAACTAGATAATGCATTAGTAAAGTGCTTTACCATCCTAGGACTATGACATCATGCTCAAGATGAAGGATTGCTCTCTTTCTCTGTGATTTAATAGAAGGAGAATGTTATTTTCCTTATAAAGAGGGGGTATACTTGGAGCTTGCCATACTGTAGCTGTCTTTTTTACCTCAGAAATGAGAGGGAAAGTCATAGGCTTGAAATTTTTAAAATTATTTTTTCTTTGGAGTTTTCCCTACATCATTCTCTGTGCCCCATATAGCACTAAGTCCTTTCTCTCTTCTCTTGGGACCAATATTTCTTTTTCTTTGTTATAAGAAAAAGCGAAATGTGTGGCTCACCAGGTCATGAGCCATGTGTTTAAACTGTGGAAATATCAATGGAAAGGGATATGGGGAAGAATCATACACATATGAGTAACTGCAAGAAAGTGAAAATTTATTCTTGAACATTATTGAAGAGAAAGGGAAATTTGGGGATAGTACAGATTGTATGGGTTAGGAGATTATTAAGAGGGTTTTATATCTGTCTGCCTGAGTGCTAGGCAATAAACAAAGAGACTCTCTGGTCCCTGGCTTTGAAAAAATTATCTCACAATGAAGAAATCTGGGGCCATTAAGTGGAGCTATCAGTGAAATCTTTTACTTGGGGGTTCTAAGTGATTTTTTTTTTTAAATTGAGACAACAGGAAATCTAATCACCTTTCAAGAATGCTCTTGGTAATGAGTGAGCGAGTGAATAACCATCTGAAAATAAAAGTATTATAACTCATGATGATTTTTTGGAAAATGTGATGGAGAAGATATTCTTTGTTTTTTAACAGAACTAGTGACAACTTACAAGATTCAAAGGAGGCTGCATTCATAAGTGCTTTTTGATCTAAGTAATGTCTATTATGAAGGAGTCTATTAATGAATTTAGGAAAGGGTGTTTGGTTAATCTCTAGCTGCTTTGGTACACCTGTGGATTTGAATCTTGAATCTTATATTTGCCATTCACTACTATTATCTTCACAGAGCAGGCTGTGTTCTCCTGAACAGTGGATATAAGAACTTTGGGAAATTAATTATTGAATTTTGAAAGAACACTGAGAATTTTGTTTTCAAGGCATAAAGAACTTGGCTAGTATGGCAAACTGAAAGATTTATGATCTGGGCAAGGTTGTGTATTTCTCTTACATTTTTTTTTCCCTAACTTTTTCTGCAGAGTTGGTGATGGAGGAGCATATATATTAATACTTGAGAAAGATAGATGAAAAAACATATAAAAATAAGCATCTGTCAGCCAGTTGATGAAATATACCTCCACTAATTTATCTTTCTCTGCATGATACCCCCTGAGCAAAGTATCATCTCTGATGTTTGAAACATCTAAATGTAGAACAAGAGTCATCTTAAGTGCTGATTGCTAGCCATGTGTTCTCCAGATCTTTTATGAAGGGATTTTCCATAGGGAAGAGATAGAAAAGATGTCTTGAATATTCAGATATATGCCTTCTCATTCAGTAAACTCTTGAAAGACCACCTTAAATTGAGTGTAGAGAGAAAGAATAGAAATGACTATTTAGACTTTTTGTTCTCTTCCTGCCCTCCCTCCCTTTTCTATACCAAAATAATATAGATGGTGATTCCAAGACTTCTGAGGCACTCCTTTCACATCTCACTTCATGGGGTACATCACCTGAAACATACTTGGGTACTTCCTAGTGATAGTGACACATGTGCGATTTCTCCTACATGAAGTTACTTAACTAAAAGTGCAACAATAGTCCCTACTATGAAGGGCTTGGGTGGGGAAGGGGGATGTCCTTAATATCTATATATTTTTAAAATAAAAATATGAGTGAGAGACTGTGTGTGAATGCATGGGTATATTTACTCAGTCAATGCAACATTAATAGCCTCTGTTGTACTGTACCAGTAACATTATTGCTGCTACAGTTGTTAACAGCAGCAGAGCCTTTGGGGTATAATTAGCATGTGGACATTGGTCTCAGGTTTCTCTTTGGTAAAAACCATTTATTAATTCTTCATTTATACTTCCAGGCTTACTCATAGATCTGACTTTCTGTGGTTTTGTAGCTGAGCAGCAACCCCTCTGGAACATGAAATGGACAAATAAAATGTTAGCTTTTAAAAATAAATAAATAAATAAAAGCTAGATTGACCCGCAACTATTGGAACAAAAAAATTGTTTTCCATCACTAAATGTTCTAGCAAGAAATGTTCATAAATGGATCTTAAGGGCTTTGTTATACTAGTGAATTAGAAAAATATTGGGCATGGGACTTGGATAGAGACAAAATACAATTAAATTGCCTCACTTCTTTCTAAAATAAAAAGATGGATTCTATCTTTTTTTATAAATAAATCCATTTTCTTTCCCAGTACCAAAGCTATTATTTCTGGCTTATTCCATAATGAATAAATGATTGATTGATGCTCTGAACTGAACAGATTTGCCCAACAGTTCTACCAAATTCAAAAACTACCCCCTCTCCAGTGTGACTTTAAGAGTTTATGTGAACTAAGAGTAAATCCTTTTAAATTTTTCAGAGGGTAGCCCAAAAGGAGTCTATAATCCCATCCTCCCCCATGCCTGGGATGTATTTTTCATTTTCACCTAGTAGAATCCTTAGCTTCCTTCAGAGCTCAGATCAACTGCTACATCCTACACAAAGTTTGTAATCCCTGTCTACCTGTGCCAAACACTTCCCCATCCCCCAAAGAAAATTATTACATTTTGGGACAAGGCTGTGAAATTTCAGGAAATTGAGAATCCCATTTTTGAAAGAAATTTCAATAGACTGCCTTTATTGCTAGAAAATTATTTCTTGGACAGCACGAACAGGAAATGTTCTTTTAATTCAAGCTGTCCACTCTAGCCAAGCACTCAGTCCTGCTTCTGAGTCCTTTGGTCCTTTAAAATTTGAGTTGCAATCACTTTCCTGCCGAATAAAACACTGAGGAAATCAACACTGATGAATTGGAAATTGATCTTCCTTATATTTACATCTACTCTGGTGTGAGGATTGTTTCTTGGGCTATGGCCTTGGTAAATTTGGTATTTCTTCTACTAAGACTAGACATAACACTACCCAAAATTCTCTTTTCTATTCCATTTTATTTAAGCTAGCTTGTGACTAGAAGGGAAGTCTTGTTGAATTTTCTTTCTGGAGTTATTAAATAATTAGACTGTCATGATCTCTTCTGTTGTTCTTTAACCTGACCTTTTCTTTCTCCTCCCCCACTTCCTCCTATTGATTGCCCTGTTCCACTTTGGCAGAAACTGGGAGAGTATTGTAAAGATTTTGGTGCATTGCAGCATTTTGTTCAGTGCCAACTGTGTGAAAGATGTATTTCCTAAGCTAGGAGACTCTTCATTGAAAGAATACATTGCTAATGATGCTTCATCTTATTACCCTATAGCATGTACCTCCCTAAAATAATATGCCATGTCTTCTTTCAAAAATAAATTAGTATCATGGCCCCAGGGAAGATGTACAGGATTCCTAATTATGAAAGGTTTTCTGGCTATCTTCTTCTATCTACAAAATATTCTCATTGAGAAAATGATCCTAAATTAATAGGCAGCTTTTGAGGGCTGTTGGCCCTATTCCATGCACAATTGGGAAGAAAAAAAAAGAAAAGAAAAGTTGTCTTATCGTCTCCTGCCAAGCTGTTGAGTTTCAAAAACACAGATTTTGGCAAAATCCACACTGGTCTTCAAAATGCCATTCCCCTCCAAATGTGTTAGGACAATACCTAATCCACATACTATGGTTTAGAGTACTTGAGTCCAATGTGTGTATAGCTATGTCTCCTTCATTTCATTTCCTCTTGAGGAATTTAGCATTACTGATCACCACTGTAAAAAGCTACCACATCTCAACTTTAATGTTTTGTGGAACTTCAGAAAATCTTTAGTCTACAACTGTTCTTTTTCAACAAATCTGCTCTTTACTGTGATAATCCCTTGGAATGTTCTTGGCGGGGTATACTTAAAAAAAAAAAAAAAAACCTTTACTTTGTTGCCACCTGAAATATAGTTAGTTCTTGATCAGTAATGCTGAAGGTTCTCAAAGTTCTTATGTGTCTATGCCATCTCAGATAGACTTATGCATGAAAGGAGATAATTTTTAATGCTCAGCTTTGATGCAAAAATGTCTCCTGCATTAATTATCAAATGGAAACATTAGATTAAGGAAAGAGCTGGGTAGTTTGGGGAATGGGAAAGCATCTGCATGTGTATTGAATTGAATCCTCTTAGAATTTTCTAACTAACTAATTGTTAGAATTAATTAACATTGCAGTTAGTTTGGAGGAGTCTTTGAGGAAAGCAATAAATGTCCAAATGATAAGGAAAAAAATTCATTTGACACACAATAGACTTATTACAAGGACTGTTTCAGTGTTTTATAATGCTATTTAGACTACTCAAAGGACCAGAGAAGGGCTAAGGAAGCTGTGGAATTGGCAAGTGAGAGCTATTACCTCTGGCGTTACTTTTAGGAAGTATGTATATCTTGAGTTGGATTTACTTAGTTATATGATCTCCAAAGAACCCAGGTAAGGTGTTTTATCCAGGAGCAAATTTCTGGGTGCTTACAGACAATAAAGAGTACTTTCTTCATTTGAGATTAAGGTTCAGAAAGAGATTTTTTAGTATTTTTTTCTAACATTATTTAACAAATCACTGTGGGGTATTTATATAATGGGTATAGGAGAAAAATTATAAATCAGGATATTGTATGTAATTACTTTTCTTTCTTTGGTGCAAATGTGTAAAATAAAAAAATCCATAACAAAATGTACATTTGTAATCTTGAGAGCTTTTGATAAATGATTCCTGCCTCAGTCTCCTGGATTCTTTCTTCCTTCTCTCATAATTTTTTTTTCCTTTTGTTTTTAGTCGATCAAGCTTCCTGCCTTCCATAACTTTCCAATTGCTCCCATTAATAGTCATGGTGACCTGCTAAAGAAATTCAATATAAGTTATAACAATTCATAGTACCTGTCACTATTGAGAAACTCATCCATGATTTGGCTGGCTACATATTCAAAAAGTTTTTTTCTTTAGTCACAGAAAGTAGTGTCATTTTGACCAGGATTTATTCCATTTCAGGAGACAACTACAAAAAGATTCATGATTCCGGTCCCAGTATAGATGACAATTTGCATACTACATCATCTTGATAGTCCCTTCAAATGTTAGATGCTACTGGTTACTTTAGCTACTTCCCATTATATTTATGTATTTTAACCCCCTTGTGAGGCCTAAAGGTGGTCATTTGCTGAAGGTCACATAACTAATTGGTAGCTCTTCTGGAAGAAAAAACTAGATCTCCTTATTCCCAATTCTCCTTTCTGACTGCTACTATATTATGGTTCTGACTTTCCCACCTGTGCCTAACAAATTTACATGTCACTTACCCCAAAGCTTGACCATGAGGTCATAACCCCCAGCTTCCTTGGGATGGATGGGGAAGATAGACTATAAGTGTATCTCAACATGTTCCTGAAAAGGATGTGTAAATTGGATCACTTTGCTCTTGAGGCACTTATCTCTGTCTCTGATTGATTTTTCAATTAGTAGGGTCTTCTAACACGGTTACTCTTCCCTCCACAGACTCTTCCATGTGGCTGTGATAAATTCCTTTTAAAGTGACAAAAAATAGCCTTAGCTTTAGCCCTTCCACTTTATTGTTTTGTACTTTTAAGTGGATGTTAGGATTTCCCAACACAAGTAAACCTGTGCATTATGAATGGTAAGAAGCCTGCAAAAAAGGTGCTTAGATTCCACTGGCCAGCTGTTGCATGTCCTTTGGGTCATGATGTTCATTTTCATACAAGGGATGCCCAGCCTTCATTTATACTGTTTATTTTTAGAATATCTAGAAAGCATTCTTTGCTCTACACATTTCTATAATCTAACTTTTATTTTTAAATCCAGTTGTCCATATTTATCAGTGTATGGTTATGTCCCCCATTCATTGCCCTGCATCTTTCATAGATTTCCTAATCTAGATGGTTATTTAAATCTAAGTGGAGTTGTCTAAAAAGCTGGATACAGATTGTCCTGCAGCTACTTTCTCTAACAGGCCTCCTTTACCAGCTGTTGTCAGGGATAGAATTTGAATTCCAGTCTTCTGACTTAAACTCAACACTTTTTCCACTGTAACATGCTATGCTAGACATCTTTTATTCGGCATTAAGGATGATACAGAAATGACAAACCATGATTTCTTCCCCATGGTCAACTTTCGTAGGTCATTGTCCAAACATGGTTTTTGTAAAAGCCACTGCTCAGTGGCTTCCAAATTTCCCTTGCTTTTATTTGTTCTTTGAAATGTAATTAGGTAGCTTTTATAAGTTTTTCTTTCATAGAATGATAGCATAGATATTTCCAAACCATGGCTTTCTAAGAAAGGTGCCACCTTCCATCTGGAACCATATCAGAAATTACATTTAATCTAAATATGATATTCAGCTATTTTTTTCTTATTAGAGGAGAACAATTAGTCACCATCTTCATCATCGCCACCTTTTAACTTTTCTAAATGTTTGAGGACTTTCATTAAATGGTCTCCACACTTTCCAATAGCTATTAGAATAGATCAGTTTTGCAAATTGATAGTTACTTATATCCTCAGGTACATAAGAGATAATACCCATCAAAGGCTTAAAAAATGTTATGATAAATTTTACATAGTTATCTAGGAGTTTCTTGGATGGTGAAGTGTTAATCCTATGAGATTTCATTAATTCATAATGTCTGAGAAGGATAAAGTTGATCTTTTCACTACCCATGAAACAGTCCACTCAACATATTAAGACTGGAAACAAGTATAGCACAAGACAAAGCTACATTTGGAGTCAGAAGAACCAAGTTCAAATCTCAGCTTTGCTGCCTGAAATGAATGAAAAGCATTTTCTAAATCCTTACTAGACACTGGTGCTGGGGATGCAAATACAAGTGAGCAGACAGGGAGAAGGTAAGCAGGAGGCAGCATAAGGCAGGAAAGGAGTACAGTGGTCTGGTTCAAGAGAAGGAAATAGCTGATGGACAGGAACCTAGGATGTTGGGTAGAAAGGGATAGGAAGATGAGGTGGGCTAGTGGCATAGGGAAGGGAGAAGTATCAGGAAGAGGGGTAGGAAAAAAATTATAGATTGCTAATGCTGGGCACAGGGTCTACAAACATCTCAGTCTCACAATAGGGCTGTGGGAAAAGTGCTGTTATTATCCCCATTTTACAGATGAGGAGACTGAGCAAACAGAAGTTAAGTGACTTGCCTAGTGACAACTAGTAAATGTCATCTGAGGCCTTATTGAACTCAGGTCTTCCTGATTTCCAGCACAGTGGTCTCTCCACCAAGGCTTGAAGTTGGCCAAAAGGTGATATGATGGCCAAAAGGTGATATGATGACCTGATTCCTACCTGTTTGAGTCATTTTATCTTTTGGGGGCCTCAGTTTCTTCATCTGTAAAATGAGGGTGATAGGAGTTGGACTAGATCAGGGCTTCTTAAATTTTTTCCACTGGAGACCCTATTTCATCCAAAAAATTTTTACATGACCCGGGTATAGGTATATACAATAGATATACAAATCAAACATTTACTGATAATCAAACTGTCACACATCCCACATTCAGTTACAAGACCTCATTTGGTATTGTGACCTACAGTTTAAGAAGCTGGGAACCAGATATTCTCTAAGGTCCTTTCCAGCTCTAGTTTTCTCATTCTAAGATGTTAGGGAACTCTCTGCCCATTTAAAAGTAAGGATTGCAAAGCTTTTTCCACATTGATTGGGTTAGGTGTATGTGAATATAGATAAGTTATCTGCTTTTTAAGGCTTACTTTTCTGGACCTCTGTTTAGCAATTCCAGTTTATGAATCTGATATTCTCTTATAAACTAATAATGTTAAGTTTGGTTTAAGGAGTAAAATAATTATATACTATATTGTCTAGGACAAGCAATGTGATCCAGAACAAAGCTTCTTAAAACTATAGGTTGCAACTCCATTTGAGATTGCATACCTGAATGTAGACATCACAAAATTATGCATTATCATTAAATGTTTGATTTATATGTCTATTTTATATATCTATATACCTGGGAGTCTATAAAAAATTTCTTGGCTGAAAAGAATTCATGAGTGGAAAAAGTTTTAAGAAACTCTGCTCTAGAATATCTTAGGAAACCTGAAGATTTTTTTTTTTTAAATAGTGTTTGGTTATCTTCACTGGTAGAAGGACATATAGACAACAATAAGATCATAGCTCCATAGTGGTATTGAAGCTGAAATATTGGTGTAATATATATTGCATTAGTGATTTTCAAGGATAGTTTTCATTTAAAAGAGACCAGCAGAACATACTCTTCCTTGGATATATTAGACCAATGAGATCAGAGATGGGAAAGAATTTCAAACTCTTTGGAGGAGAAATGATATTTCTATCCAAACCTGTGTGGCAATAATAAAATCCAGTATCTATATGATACATTTTCCTTTTTATAAAAAATGTAAATATATGTATGTATTTTTAAGTTCCAAACTGCTTACTGTACAGGGTCACAGTCAGTGGGGAAACTCTGGGTGAAGTGTAAGACCCTTTGGTCCAGAGGGAACCTGCTGACACTGTCTGGTTCGGCTCCCCATGTCCCCAAGGGCTCTCAGCCTTCCTGAGCAGTAGGGGGTGGTGACAACCTGTGTTGAGATTGAAGCAGAGTGACACCAGGTGGAAGAGTGATACCAGGTGATAAACTACATACAATAGCAAGTTGTTTGTGTGGTCCCACATGCACAGTATATGCTGAGCGCATACACAGGGTTTTTGTTACATAAGGCTATGAGGGTATAAAAGGGGGAAAGTCCTTGTAATAAAGGGACTCCATTTTCCCACCATCCTTGGGAGTCTCACCTCATCACTTCTCCAGTAGGAAGGTATATTTTAATCACCCCACTATTGGGGTTCTAGAAAGCAGGACATAACAGCTTCCCTCTCCCCATCCCTACCTACCCCACATTAGAGAAGACCATCATTTGACACAGATTTAAAAATAAATGTAAAATTATACTTTGTATATTTTTATTTATTCTTCCATTGTAGGTTCTTTCTAATCTAAGAATGAATAATATTCAAAATAACTTGGTTGTTCGTAATTATTCTTTAAACAAATAATGTTACTGTTGTATATACAATGTTCTCTTAGTTCTGCTCATTTCACTTTTTATTATTTCATACAAATCTTTTCCATGTTTTTCCCCCTAAAATCAACCAGCTCATCATTTTTTAAAGCACAATTGTATTCCATCATAATCATATACCACAATTTGTTTAGCCATTTCCCAACTAATTGTCATCTCTTTGATTTCCAGTTCTTTGCCATCACAAAGAGCTGCTATAAATATTTTAGAACATATGGGTTCTTTCCCTTATTCTCTGATTTTCTTGAGTAACAGTGGGTCAAAAGAATGTAGTTTTATAACTCTTTGGGCATAACTCCAGATTTCACTCCATAATGGCTGATCAGTTCACAGTCCCACCAACAATGTATTAATGTTGCACACTTTTTTTTTTTCAAAGCACTTACCCAAGATCACACAGCTAGTAAATGTCAAATGTCTGGATTTGAACTCGGGTCCTCCTGCCTCCAGTGGCAGGTACTCTGGCCACTGTACCACCAAGTACCTCTGCCTTCATGCTTTCATTCATTCTGTTCCTCTTGCTCAGAATGCTCTCCTTTCCCATACCTATCTTTTTAGAACCTCATTCATCTTGCCCTGCAATGTTTCCCAGTATCTATCACCCTCTTCTCCTTGATACTCTCTTCTCTAGATTTTTGGGATACCACTCTCTCCTAGTTATTCTACCCATCTAACGACTCTTTCTCTGTCTCCTTTGCTGAATCCTAATCCAGAGGAAACCCACCTACCATGAGTGTCCTTAGAGCTCTGTCCTGGGCCACCTTCTCCCTCTATTCTACTTCACTTGGTGAGCTCATCAACTCCTTTGATTTAATTATATCTTTAAACTAATGACTCACATATCTACTATCTAGCCTTAATCTTCCTGCTGACTTCCAATCTTGCATTTCCACTTGTCTTTCAAACATCTCAAACTAGATGTCCAGTAAATACATTCAGCCTAAAAAAACTTCAGCCTAGTCAAAACCGAACTCATTATTTAAACCTTCCATCCTTCCAAAGTTCCCTATTACTGTTGAGGATGATCCTCTAGTTCTCTAAGTTTGCAACCTAGGTGTCCTCCTTAGTCCCTCATTATTTCTTGCCTCCATATCCAGTCTTTTGCCAGGGTTTGCCACATTTCTCATAAACACCCCAATTTCTCCTTTCATATTGCAGGCCTTTATCACTTCATGCCTGGATTATTGCAATTACCTGTTGGTTGATGTACCTGCCAGGTTTCTCCCCACTCCAGTCCATTCTGTCTATTCAGCCAACAGTGATTTTGCTCAAGTGCAGATCCAGCCATATCACTCCCCTACTCAGTAAATTGGCAATAAATGCCAATAGCTCCCTATTATCCTCTGAGATCAAATGCAAAATACTCTGGCATTCCAAGTTCCTCATAAGTTAGCCCCATCTCCTGCAGGCCCTTCCCCAGCCTTTCCAGTTGAATTACACTTCATATCCAACTACACATACTCTTCAGTCCAATGATACTGATGTCCATTCTATTCCATCTCCTGACTCTGGGAAGTTTCTCTGGCTGTGCTCTGCTGTTGGAGTGTTCTCCCTCTGCATCTCTGCCTCTGGCTTCCTTCAAGTCCCAGCTTTTATATATAAAATCTTTTATAGGAAGTCTTTCTCTATCCCTCTTAATTCTATTGCCTTCCTTCTGTTAATTATTTCCTATTTATCCTGCATATAGCTTTTTTGTATGTAATTGTATATTGTCTCTATTATATGATAAGTTCCTTGAGGGCAGGAACTATAACTTGCCTCTTTGTATCCCTGACTCTTAGTCTGGCACATAATAGGCGCTTAATAAATTATTAGTTTTTGTCCCCAGTGTTTAGTACAGCATCTATAGTGCATAGTAGACAATAATACTGCAAGATTCAGTTCATGTGCTACTTCCTATAGGAGGCCTTCCTTTTTTCTCCCATATTTTGAATTTACTTCTCTGTGGATGCAGAATTTCACCCCAATAGGATAGGAGCTTCTAGATTGCTTCCTTTTTATCTTTGTGTCCCTACTGTCTGGTATATTAAGTAGGTGCTTGGTAACATTATGTACTGAGTGGGTTTTGATGGTAAAATTCCAATAGAGGTTCCTTGACCCCCAAGTTCAAAGTTCTTTTGACTACAACACATCCTCTTTCCCCAAAATTAACTCTATGGGGGAAACCCTAATATACCAAGGTTAGTGGTGTTTCTCTTCAAATGCATCATCAAAAGAAGGGTCTAAATGTTTCATCACTCAAAGTTATTAGAATTAAAAAGGACCTGAGCAATCTCCTAATATTTTATGAATGAGGAAATTACTTTCCTGAGGTTACACAGCCCACTAATGGTAAAAACATTCTCCAGAACTCAAGTCTTTAGACTCCTGACCTCAAGTCTTTTCTAGTGTCAATCTACTTTGTGGAGATGCTTGGTGAGAAGCTTCAAACTGTTCGAATAGAAGAATTGGGAGTTGAGGGGAAAATGAGAACCTCATATTTATCCATAATATAAATTCAAATTCAAAAACCATCTGTGTCCCCCCTACTTTGTATCTCATACCTTGACTTTCTTTTGCTGGAATTGCCTTTTTCCCCTCCATGTTCCAAGTCTTAGTAAAATTCTTTACAGGGCAGCTACATCGATTTTTAATAATGTTTTGCCTCAGTATAATGAGTCTCCAAAGGCTCTTTCCCATACTATTCTAACCATTTGGAATCCAGCAACCTCCTGCTTTTTCTGTTCCTGTCAAGGAAGCCAGTAGTGGTTGGCTTGAGCTTATATAAATGGAATTAACAAGGAGCTTCTATTGGCCACTCTAGAAGTAGTACTAGCAAATCAAGGTGGGGAAAAGGTAGAAGAGCCTCTCACATGGAGGGGTCAGTTGTGAGCAGAACTAGGTATATTCCCTGCCTTTATACCTTGAAGAACCAATTAAAAAACATTATCACTTTCTAAGAATGATGGCATAGTCAATAAATACCTGCTGTGTGCCAAGCACTGTGCTAAATGCTGGGTCACATATTAAAAACAAAAACAAAACTCACAGAGGTTTGGAGTTCATGGCTCACCCTCCATTCAGGGAGGCAAAGAGTGATAGAGTACCAGGGCTGCTAAAATCTTTAAGGATGATGAGATTATCCCAATAAGTTTCCTAAGGCATAAAATGTTTGTAGTAGCCCTGTTTGTAATGGCTAGAAACTGGAAACTGAGTGGATGCCCATCAATTGGAGAATGGCTGAGTAAATTGTGGTATATGAATGTTATGGAATATTATTGTTCTGTAAGAAATGACCAGCAGGATGAATACAGAGAGCTTGGAGAGACTTACATGAACTGATGCTGAGTGAAATGAGCAGAACCAGGAATTCATTATACACTTCAACAACAATATTGTATGAGGATGTATTCTGATGGAAGTGGATTTCTTTGACAAAGAGACCTAACTGAGTTTCAATGGATAAATGATGGACAGAAGCAGCTACACTCAAAGAAAGAACCCTGGGAAACGAATATGAACTATTTGCATTTTTTATTTTCTTCCCGGGTTATTTTTACCTTCTGAATTCTCCCTGTGCAACAAGAGAACTGTTTGGTTCTGCAAACATATATTGTATCTAGGATATACTGCAACATATCTAACATATATAGGACTGTTTGCCATCTAAGGGAGGGGGTGAAGGGAGGGAGGGGAAAAATCGGAATAGAAGCGAGTGCAAGGGATAATGTTGTAAAAAAAATTACCCTGGCATGGATTCTGTCAATATAAAGTTATTATTAAATAAAATTAAATAAAAAAAAAAAGTTTCCTAAGGCATGGCAGAGAAGTCAGAGAAGTCCCAAAATAGTGCTCCCCATTGCTGGGCAAATGAGAAGACATTGGCCCTGGAGCCTTTGAAGCAGCTGCCTATTAGTATGTCTCAAATATAGACATCTCATAAAGAGATTATGCAAGCATCTCTATTTTACAAATCAGGAAATTGAAGTTTGAAGCACTTAATTTATGCAGAGTTGGAGTAAGTGTTAGAGCTGAGACTTGAATTTAGCCTTCCTCATTCTCAATTCTGACCTTTTTTATAACATGGTACTGTTTCTTCAATGTCCTGTCTTCCTAAGTTTTGAATTTTTCTTTTTACCCAATGGACATTTTGTGTTATTTTGTAAGGTTAATTTGTCTAATGCTGGCAAATGGGAATAATTTTCAGAAGAGAGAGGTCTGGGGAAGGGCTCAAGAGAATCTTTCCAAATCTGAGGATTATGTAAAGAAAGCAAAAATCCAGGAAGGCATTTCAAGTGGAAGGTAATACAGGGACTGCAGAGTCTCAAATATGCTGGATAAAGATCCTACCTTTTCTTTTCCTCCCAGATTCTCTAGACGACACAGTCTTTGGAGTCAGCTGAGTCTCTGACTCAGTGGATAGAGTGATGGACCTGGAATCAAGAACATCTGAGTTCAAATGTGACTTCAGATAGTTACAGGCTGAAAGATCCTAAGTCACTTAAACTCTCTCTGCCTCAGTTTCCTTAAATGCAAAATAGAAATAATAATAACATCCATCTCCTAGGGTTATTGTGAGGATCAAATGAGATATTTGTAAATAGCTAGGTGTAGAGTGAGCATTTAATAAATGTTTTTCTTTCTTCAAAGATGGCAACATAGACAGTCCCCATCACCTGATCCTTCTTATATAGGGTTTTTCAAACCCTTTAAAACATCCATTATGTAATTTGGGTTTATAATATCTGCTCTGCTATGTAATGGAAAGAGCACTAGATTTGAACTCAGAAGAACAGGGTTTCATGAAATCATGGCTCAGAAGCCATCTAATGCCATCTATAACCACATAGGGATCTTCTGAATATTTCCAGACTCATAATCCAGCCTTTAGTTGAAGACCCAATGATTTGAATACTAATTCTATTATTCTGTGACTGGAGCCTCAGTTTCTTTATCTGTAAAATTAAAATCATATATTATCTGTAGGATTACTTTTGGCTTAAATCTTATAATCCTTTGATGGACAAATTAGGGACAACAGAAAATGATATTGTAACACCCTCCCCCAATTCCATTCAAAATTACAAGTTGGATCTCATAGGGTGCCTGCTACCTTGGTTTTAACTCATTGCAACTCATGAATTCCCTAAGGGTCTGCTTCCCATTAACAATTAGCCAGTAGATTCAATTAGCTCTAAGAAAAGATATTTACTCAAATGCCACAGCAGAAACGAGTTATACCATTATTCCCTTGCTCCCCATAAGATTGGGAGTATATTCTCCCACAAAGAAACATAGCATCCAAGTGAACAGTAAGCTTAAATTTAAGAATACAAGTAGGCATATGCATAGGGTACATATGGCAAAAGCAACTCCATTTCTGGTATTGTGGGGCCTGAAAGTCCTTGCTATCTTGATACAGTGTGCTCATACAGCTCCTTTATGTGCAGTGTCTCTGCTAGACAAGTTGCCCAGCTCTGTTCACAAAAGTTCCTCTCCATAGTCCTAGTCTCACTCCTTGGAACCACTTCCTCTCTCAAGTGATGATCTCTTTGTATCTCTATGTCTGTAATGTATTTCCCTACTCTCTGATTGATTCAGCATCTCTTATTGGTCAAGTAATTTCCAAGAGACGGTCTTTTGGCACTGGATGGGAGAAGAGAAAATCCCCTTTGTTGCCCTCAACTCTTGTACTCAAATGCATCTAGGGCCTAGTCATTTAAAACCAGCTTGCTCAGAGCAGCTGTGTGGTACACTGGATAGAGTCCTAATCCTGAAATCAGGTAAACCTGTGTTCAAATTTGGCTTCAGAAATTTGACACTATATGACCGTGGGCAAGTCACTTGCCTCACAAAACAAACAAAAAAATCTGCTTGCTCTTCCAATTAATGTGATCTCTTCCTGACTCGATCAGAGAAATCAGTTTAACATTTCATTAATACCATATGATTACATTCTGAGCCTTCTGAGACTATATCAATTGAATTGAAGGAATATGGAAGAAACCATATCCAACAATACTGTGTTATTTTTAAACTGTTCACCTTCTGAGTGAAGGAGTTATTCATGAAATGTCAGAGTGGGCAGGGCCATTATCCATTTGCTCCTTCTTGTACAGAAAGGCAAATTCTCCAATAAAGAGGAGAACTAGATGACACCATACAGTTTATTAGAAAGAGAATTGAATCACGAGCTTAGGGCAAGTTATTTCCACTCACTGGGCCTTGGTTTGCTCCTATATATAATGAGGAAGCATCCTTCCAGCTCTGATATTCTGTGCTTTACTCCAGACTGAAACTGAAAATAATCCTTGGGGACCCCTCTTTGACTTTTGGAAAGGGCAGGTCATTTATAATTTTTTTGTTCTTTGATCATTTCAATCATGTCCAACTCTTCATGACCGTATTTGGGGTTTTCTTGGCAGTTTAGTGGAGTATTTTGCCTTCCTTTTCTAGCTTATCCAGAAAATACCTAATACCAGATAAGAAAACTGAGGCAAACCGGACTAAGTGAATTGCCTGGGGACACACCCGGACATCCACACCCACCCACACAGAGTAAATGTCTTAGGACAGACAAACTTTTCGACTCCAGGGGGGGCATTCTACCCACTGCACTGCCTCGCTGCCCCCAGATAATCTATAAACTGCTGTAATTTGGATCATTATTCAATGACAACCACAAATGTGAATATTAAGAGCATGTGGCTCCACGGGGAATCTGAGGACTGAAGTTGAACACTCTGCCTGGTTCCGAACTCCTAACACACTAACCTGGGAATTCTGTGATCTAATGATAAAATCCATTAGCATTCCTATGGACCTGGGTAGGGGGCAGGGAGTGCTAAGGGACGGGGCTGCTGCTAACATGGGGTACGGTCGGGAGACTGAGCTAACTGGAATCCTTCCTCATGGGCTCCTTTCACCTTCCCCAACTCACTCAATGCTTCCAGCCACAGGAGCCCTATAGCTCACCATCTGCACAGTACTTCTAACCCTGCTGGTTTCTATATTTAGCCTGAATATGGGCAGGGTTGGGTTTTTTTTCCCTTCTCTGTATATTCCACTTGGCTATGAGAGACCTCAGGCAAACTGCTGGTATGGCTTATTTAAAAGCCAAGTCCTTTCCTCTGGAGGAAGAAGATGTTACTTCCCTTTCATTTCCACAGTAATATTAATAAATTTGCTACAGTATTTCCTTGCTTCCCAACTCAACTGTTGGCACTCGTTATCCTCAGGAAGATAGTGAGAGGTAGAATCATGCAGTGGACTCTGGTTTTTTCCTCATAACAAAATAGCTTCATTTTGCAGTCTGGGACAAGGCCATCCCCTAAAATGGTTAAAATTAGGTTAAATTAAAGGCCAAATGTCCATAGCAAACTACTGATAGACTAGGACTTAGAACTCACTGCTGTTGAAGCTCTGACCTGGCAGCCACTTTTTTGCCTGAATCCTAGGTTGCCTTTTATTACTTCAACTGAACTTGCAGGAATTAAAATGATGACTGCGATTGAGTGGGAAGAGGGAAATCTGGGCATTTGGGATTTTTTCAAGAAAGCTGTATTTCTTTGGGAAGTAGATCAACTTAGGGAAAGCCTTTCTGGCTTGTAGCCGGGATCCTTTAATCTGTATTACTGAACCATCTGCTTGGGAAATGCTGAGCCCCAGCTCCTGAGCAAGATCGAACCTGGCCCTTGTTGCCAATTTCCACAGATCAGAGGGACATCTGGGGCCCAGAGCTCTGCCCAGGGGCAGGCTCTGGCTCAGGATGTTGTATACACAAGGATCTATATACACAAATACTTGGAATCCCTGGCTCCTCTCAAGGCTCAACTCAAAGGTTACCTCCTCCAAGAGGCATTTCCCAGTTCCCCAAATTATTAATGCTCCCTAGCATCCCTACCCTGAAAATCAATTTCCCTTGCCTTTGTGTTTCTCTTCCTTCTTTCACAGAGTTTTTTTTTTTTAATTTAATAATAACTTTATATTGACAGAATCCATGCCAGGGTAATTTTTTTTACAACATTATCCCTTGCACTCGTTTCTGTTCCGATTTTTCCCCTCCCTCCCTCCACCCCCTCCCCTAGATGGCAAGCAGTCCTATATATGTTAGATATGTTGCAGTATATCCTAGATACAATATATGTTTGCAGAACCGAACAGTTCTCTTGTTGCACAGGGAGAATTGGATTCAGAAGGTAAAAATAACCCGGGAAGAAAAACAAAAATGCAAATAGTTCACATTCGTTTTCCCAGTATTCTTTCTTTGGGTGTAGCTGCTTCTGTCCATCATTTATCAATTGAAACTCCGGTCTCTTTGTCAAAGAAATCCACTTCCATCAGAATACATCCTCATACAATATCGTTGTTGAAGTGTATAATGATCTCCTGGTTCTGCATATTTCACTTAGCGTCAGTTCATGTAAGTCTCTCCAGTCCTCTCTGTATTCATCCTGCTGGTCATTTCTTACAGAACATTAATATTCCATAATATTCATATACCACAATTTACTCAGCCATTCTCCAATTGATGGGCATCCATTCAATTTCCAGCTTCTAGCCACTACAAACAGGGCTGCCACAAACATTTTGGCACATATAGGTCCCTTTCCCTTCTTTAGTATCTCTTTAGGATATAAGCCCAGTAGTTTGCTGCCCAAATAGTGATCTTATGAGCTCTTATCTCTAGGCAGATGTCTCCAAATTCTATATATCCAGTCCTAGTGCATTTCTTGGGTTCCGGTCAGTCCTATATCATCAACTGCCCATTAGACATTTTGAACTGGATGTCCCATAAGCATCTCACATTTTCCACATGTCCAAACAGAATTTATTGTCTTTTACTCCAGACTCGTCACTTTTTCAACTTCCCTTTTCCTGCAGAGGATACCATCAACCTTCCAGTCATGCAGGTTCAAACTTTATTGTTATCCTTGACTACTCATTTTTCCCCCAACATGTACCATCACTTGCCAGATATTACCATTTCTATTCCTGCACCAATCTCATCAACATCCCCTTCTGTTCACTCATATAACCTAGGTTCAGTATTCCATCATCTCCCTCTTGGACTATGTAATAGCCTTCAATTTGATCTTCCTTCTGAGTGTCTCCACTCCAATTCATCTGCCACACAACCATCAAAGTGATCTAATCATATCACACCTTTTCCCTACCTTCAAAATAAATTTAGTGACTCCCTGTGACCTCTAGGATCAGAGATAAATTTCTCTGTTTGATATTTAAAACACTTTATAGGATAACTTGCTGATATGAACCAAAATGAAAAAATTATTAGACTTTTGGTACAGCTGTGATAGAGATGACTATAGACTCCACCTGTGATTTCATTGCTATAGGAAACTCTCAGATAGATAATAACTTCACTGTCATCTTTATAGTCATCGAAAATTTCCTAGAGCACCAAGGAGTTAGGTGACTTGCCTGGTATCCCATAGCCAGAGACTAGACTGAACCTCAGCTCTTCTTTCTGCATCTGAGGTCTGCTATCTACAGTCATACAATCTTGGTTTGTTTTTTGTTTTTTAAATGCCAGAGCTATTACCTATAAAATAAAAGTTCCTTTTGCTCATAATCACGCCTAAGATATTTGCTTAAGCAAAGGTTTAGACAAAATGTTTTCTTCTAGTTGTGAGATCTCTGATTTACCTATTTAAGAGTTAATACAGTTGTAGGCTATATAAATTTATATAACAAGGGAGGTGAAAAACCTTTTGCCTCTGCCTTGTTCTCACATTATCTTAAGCATTGTGTTCAATTCTGGGAGCCATACTTTGAGAAGCACATTGATAAAGTCAATGGCATGGGGGATGGCTTGACTTCCATTGTAATAATGGTTGCTCATATTTTATTGTTGTTCTGTCATTTCAGTCATGTCTGACTCTTTGTGATTCCCACACACACACACACACACACACACACACACACACACTTTGGATTTTCTTGGCAAAGATACCAGAGTAGTTTGCCACTTCTTTCTCCAGTGCATTTGACAGATAAAGAAACTGAGGCAAACAGGGTCAGATGACTTGCTTAAGGTCACACAGAAATTGTCTGAGGCTGAATTTGAATTCAGGAAGATGAATCTGACTTCAGACCTGGCATTCTATCCTTTGTACTACCTAGTTGCTGAAATCTTTCATTTCAGAGAGCTGACACATGGAACATATATTAGACTAGGCTGCTTGGCTCCAGTGATCAAAACAAGCATCAATGATCTTAAGATACAAGAATTCATAATGAAAAAAAAATGCAAATGAAGGTGGCCTAGTTGTACCAGACCTAAAACTATATTATAAAGCAGCAATCTTCAAAACCATTTGATACTGGCTAAGAAATAGAGTAGTCGATCAGTGGAATAGATTAGGTTCACAGAACAAAATAGTCAATGACTATAGTAATCTAGTGTTTGACAAACCCAAAGACCTCAGCTTTTGAGATAAAAATTCACTATTTGATAAAAACTGCTGGGAAAATTGGAAACTAGTGTGGAAGAAACTAGGCATTGATTGACCCACAACCTAAGATGTTGTGGTCACACATATGTGTGTGATATGGTATTAACCATATATCAAGATAAGGTCAAAATGGGTTCATGATTAGACATGAAGAGTGATATTGTAAGTAAATTAGAAGAACATAGGATAGTTTACCTCTAAGATCTGTGGAAAAGGAAGGAATCTGTGGCCAAAGAAGAACTTGAGTACATTATGGAATGCAAATTGGATAAATTTGATTATATTAGGTTAAAAAGTTTTTGTACAAACAAAATCAAAACAGGCAAGATTAGAAGGGAAGCAATAAACTGGAAAAATATTTTTATAGTCAAAGGTTCTGATAAAGGCCTCATTTCTAAAATATTTAGAGAATTGACTCAAAATTATAAGAATTCAAGCCACTCTCCAATTGATAAATGGTCAAAGGATATGAACAATTTTCAGATGAAGACATTGAAACCATTTCTAGTTATATGAAAAGGTGCTCTAAATCACAATTGATCAGAGAAATGCAAATTAAGACAACTCTGAGGTACCATTACACACTCTCAGATTGACTAAGATGACAAGAAAAAATAATGATGAATATTGGAGAGGATGTGGGAAAACTGGGACACTGATACATTGTTGGTGAAGTTGTGAACTAATTCAACTATTCTGGAGAGCAGTTTGGAATTATACCCCAAAATTTATCAAACTGTGCATACTCTTTGACCCAGCAGTGTTTCTACTGGGCTTATACCCAAAGAGATTTTTAAAAAGGGAAAGGGACCCACATGTGTGAAAATATTTGTGGCAGCCCTTTTTGTAGTGGCAAGAAACCGGAAACTAAGTGGATGTCTATCGATTGGAGAATGGCTGAATAAATTGTGGCATATGAATGTTAAAGAATATTATTGTTCTGTAAGAAATGACCAGCAAGATGATTTCAGAAAGGCCTGGAGAGACTTACACGAACTGATGCTGAGTGAAATGAGCACCAGGAGATCATTGTACATGGCAACTACAAAACTATACGATGATCTTCAATTGATCAAGGATGGACAGAAGCAGCTACACCCAAAGAAAGAACACTGGGAAATGAATATAAACTGCTTGTATTTTTATTTTTCTTCCCAGGTTATTTATACCTTCTGAATCCAATTCTCCCTGTGCAACAAGAGAACTGTTTGGTTCTGCATATATATATATTGTATCTAGGATATACTGTAACCTATTTAACATGTAAAGGACTGCTTGCCATCTGGGGGAGGAAGTGGAGGGAGGGAGGGAGGGGAAAAATCAGAACAGAAGTGAATGCAAGGGATAATGCTGTAAAAAATTACCCTGGTATGGGTTCTGTCAATAAAAAGTTATTAAAAAAAAAAAAAGACTATATGATGATCAATTCTGATGGACATGGCTCTCTTCAACAATGAGATGATTCAGACCAGTTCCATGGTTTTGTGATAAAGAGAGTCATCTATATCCAAAGACGGAATGTGGAGACTGAGTATGGATCATAATATAGTATTTTCACACTTTTTGTTGTTGTTTGCTTGCATTCTGTTTGGTTTTTTCTCATTTTTTTCTTTTTGATCTGATTTTTCTTGTGTAGCATGATAATTGTGGAAATATGTATATGTATATGTTTAACATATATTGGATTGCTTGCCATCTAAGGGAGGGAATGGGAGAAAGGAAGGGAAAAAATGGAACACAAGGTTTTGCAAGGGTGAATGTTGAACATTATCTATACATGTTTTGAAAATTAAAAAGCTTGAATAATAAATAAAGATATAATAAATAAAGATATAATAAACATTTCATTTTAATATAAGTTAGAGATCTTCCTCACATTTAGAGCTATCCAAAGATAAAATTTTTTTAAGCTGCCTCATCAAGGAAAGAGCTCCTTGTTATTAAAATGATAGGAAAATATACTATGCTACATAAGAATTTGTAGAGGGGATTCTTATATCAAATGGAAACTTAGATTCCACAACTTTTAGGATTCCTTCCAATTTTAGTATTTTATGATTCTGAAAGAAAAATCAAATGAAGATATACAGTTTAAAAACAGCCACTGTGGAGGTTTATTTTGCTTGATTATATATATTTGTTATAATACCTTTGTTTTTCTTTTTGTGTAATGGGGGGCTGGAAGAGCTACAAGTAGGGAGAGTTAGGAGAACAGAGCAAGGGATGAGATTGCCAAAAAAAAAAAAAAAGAGAGAGAGAGAGAGAGAGAGAGAGAGAGAGAGAGAGAGAGAGAAAGAAAAGAGGACTATTGAAACAATTGCAGAAAAGAGAATAGAAGGAAGATCAGAGAGAATCATAAATAAGCAAGACAACTTTTTTTAAAATCTAGAGCTTTTCCTTTCTTTTAAAATATTTTATTTTTTCCAATTGCATGTGAAAACAATTTTTTAACATTTATATTTAAAATTTCTAAGTTCCAAATTCTCTCTTCTTTATTTCCCCCCTCTCTGAGACAGTAAGCAAATCTAATATAGGTTATATATGTGTAATCATACAAAACACATTTCCATATTAGTCATGTTGTGAAAGAAAACACAGACCAAAAAAAAAATGAAAAAAGTAAAGATTAATTACTTGATCTGCATTTAGATTCCATCAATTTTCTCTAGAGATGGATAGCATTTTTCCTTATGATTCCTTTGGGATCGTATTATTAATTGTATTCCTGAGAATAAGCTAAGTGATTCACAATTTGTCATCATACAGAATTATAGTTATTGTGTAAAATGTTGTGATTCTGTTCATTTCACTCTGCATCAGTTCATTAATTCTTCCCAGGTTTTTCTGAGATTACTCTGCTTATCATTTCTTATAACAAAATAGTATTCCATCACAATTATAAACCACAACTTGTATTCTATTCTATTTCCAGTTGATGGGCATCCATTCAATTTCCAATTCTTTGCCAACATAAAAATAGGACAACTTTGAAAGTAATATGCTTACTTTAATATGTTAAACATGTATGGGACTACCGGCTATCTAGAGAAGGGGGTGGAGGGAAGGAGGAGAAAAGTTGGAACAGAAGTTTCTGCAAGGGTCAATGTTGAAAACATATATTGGATCACTTGCCAACTGGGGAAGGGAGTGGAGGAAGGGACGGAAAAAATTAGAACACAGGGCTTTGTAGGGGTGAATGTCAAAAATTATCCATATATATTTTTAAAAAATAAAAACCTATAATTAAAAAAAAATTGATTTCATGTCTTCCAAGCTCATTTATCAGATAAATTAATTTAGGCAAATGTGACAGTGAGAAAGAATTAGGAGACCACTCATCTCCCCCATTTAAAACAATTTTAACTCCTTTCTTCCTCTCCCTAATCATCAGATATATCCCCTAATTGAACTCATCTTTTTATTAAAGAAAAAGTTAGCTAAAAACAACCAACACAATGACCCTGTCTTCCAGTAAATATAACATGCTGCCCTTGCAGTCTCTCACCTCTTAAATGAAGAGAAGGTGTGCTTTATTATCTGTTTTCCCAATCCATTATTGGCTTTTCAATTTCTCACAGTTTGACTTCCTTCTATAAATTTTTTCCAATATGCATTTTCACAGAGGGCTTTTGAGACCATGGTCTGGCTTAAAAAAAAAAAAAAAAAATCTAACAAGGGTGTGACTCTAATGATGGGAATCTCATGTGAGGATAGAAATATCTGAAAAACAATTCCTCTGTCTTACAATGTCTTTTATGTAGAGCTGGTTGTATGTCCTCTTCATCTTTCTAGAACAATCAAGGGCAGCCCTTTGTCTGGTCCAAACAGCTTCAATGACATTCTTCATCCTAGGAAATGTTAGAAATGTAGAACTGGAAGGGAATACTAGGGTCATAAAGAATATTTTGTAAATGAGGAAACTAAGACCCTCTAAAACAGCATAATACAGCATTAAGTTAGGGGTTACAGGACCTGGATTCAAGTCCAAACTCAAGTACATAATATTTGAGTAACCTTAGTTCCTCAGTTAAGTTTCTAAGACTATTGAATGAAAAATATTCTGTGAAGGAACTGATGATTAGCATTTAGGAATTCCTCCATTATTCATAATATCTCAGGTTCAAACCAAAAAACAAAAAAAACAAAACAAAACCCAAAATCCAGTAACCCAAGGTAGAGTTAAGATTAGAACTCAAAGCCACTTAGTGGCTTAGACTATTATTAAAGAGCAGTAAAACATTTGGACTTAGAAGCCCTGTATTCTGTCACCTAATTTTGTCACCATCTGAAGTTGAAATCATTTAATTTCTCTAAGCCTCTGTTTTCTCATCATAAGCTTGTCCTCTCTAATTCTAAATTTTAAATACCTTCAACAACATCCACCATTCTCTCTTCCTATGTTCTTTTTCCTATTCTTTTCCAGTCTCTTACTGGAGTTTGTCCTTCTTATTATCCTCCTTTAATTTTCAGTATCTCTTAGTCCACTGTTTTTTTTTTTTTTCTCTGCTTCCTGAAAACATGCTCATTCTTTAAAAATCTTCAAATCTTCAAAAGCCTTGATTCAACCATCTCAAGATATTATCCTTCATTGCTCTTCTCTTTCATAGTTAGACTCTAGGGAAAAGTTGCCTATTCTTTATGCCTCCCCTTCTTCCTACCCTATTCTCTTCGCCATCTATTTCTCTGTCTCTTTTTGTTGCTGTCTTTAAATTTTTAAAAATTTAATCACCAATTATGTGTAAAAACAATTTTTAGTGTTCTTTTTAAATATTATCCATTTTATTGTATTTTATTATTAATTAAATGTTTCCCTTTTTAGTTTAATGTTTCCCATGTTATTTTATTTTTTAATAATATATTTTCCAAATATATGTAAAGATAATTTTCAACATTCATTTTTGTAGTCTTCTGTGTTTTAAATTTTTCTCCCTCTTTCCCTTTTGTTTCCCCAAGGGAGCAAGCAACTTGATATAGGTTAAACACATACAATCTTTTTAAACATTTCCATATCTATCATTAACATTCATTTTAAAAAAAACTTTTGAATTTCAAATTCTCTTCCTTTCTTCCCTCTTCAGTATAGGGTATGCATGTGCATCTGCTTTATTCTAAAGCCCTTGCAAGCTAGTTTCAATCTCTCCACTGGATTGAAACTATTTTCATTAAGGTCACCAATAATCTCTTAATTGCTAAAGCAATAGTCTTTTTTAAAATCTATAGGACAAAAGTCTTTTTTAGTTTGTTTGACATGGTGATCACTCTTTTCTCTTGGCTTTTTTCTCCCACCAGGGTTTTGTGATTCTGCTTTCCTGGTTTTTTTCTCACCTATCGAATTCCACCTCTTTCTTTACAGGATCATCATGAGGTCCCACTCTTTGTGGTTTTAGCGCAAGGTTGTGTCCTCTTCTCTCTATTTACTTACTGTCTTGGAAAGTTTATGAGATCTAGTAGATTTAGCTATTATCTCTTTGCAGATGATTTCCCAAATCCACCTATCTAGCATTCATCTCTCTCCTCAACTTTCTTTTTATTATTATTATTATTATAACTTTTTATATACATATTCATGGGTAATTTTTCCGTACTGACTCTTGCAAAACCTTCTGTTCCAACTTTTCCCCTCCTTTCCCCACCCCCTCCCCTAGATGGCAGGTAGTCTAATAAATGTTAAATATATTAAAGTATATGTTAAATCCAATATATATATATATATATGTATATATATATATAATGTGTGTGTGTGTGTATGTATGTATATATAGTTATCTTGCTACACAAGAAAAATCAGATCTAGAAAGAAAAAAACCTGAGAAATAAAACAAAAATGCAAGCAAACAATAACAGAAAGAATGAAAATGTGATCCACACTCATTTCCCACAGTTCTCACTCTGGGTATAGCTGATTCTCTTCATCACTGAATAATTGGAACTGTTTTGAATCATCTCATTGTTGAAGAGAGCCACGTCCATCAGAATTGATCATCGTATAATTTTGTTGTTGAAGTGTATAATGATTTGCTCAGCATCAGTTCATGTAATTCTCTCTAGGACTTTCTGAAATCATCCTGTTGGTCGTTTCTTATAGAACAATAATATTCCATAAGATTCATATACCATAATTTATTCAGCCATTCTCCAACTGATGGGCACCCACTCAGTTTCCAGTTTCTGGCCACTACAAACAGGGCTGCCACAAACATTCTTGCACATACAGGTCCCTTTCCTTCCTTTAAAATCTCTTTGGGATACAAGCCCAGTAGAAACACTGCTGGATCAAAGGGTATGCACAGTTTAATAACTTTCTGAGCATAGTTCTAAATTACTCTCCAGAATGGCTGGATCTGTTCATAATTCCACCAACAATGTATCAGTGTCCCAGTTGTCCCCTCCAACACTCATCATTATCTTTTCCTGTCATCTTAGCTAATCTGTCTCTCCTCAACTTTCAACTCATATTACCAACTGTACATTTCCACTGATTATCCCATGGGCATTTCAAACTCAATATGTCTAAAGATAAGCTCATTATCTTTCCATTTGAACCCATCCGTGATAGGCCAGAGTCAAGGAGCCACCTAGCCCCAAAATGGGCTGGGCTTGTTTTTCCTTAAAAAGCAACAAAGCTTTCCCCAGAACCCGATAGCCCAAGATTCAAGCAATATTTCCTTTATTCAGCTTCATGAGAACTTCTGGACGTATTTATGTGGCTTCTTCATCACCTAATGAAATCATCAAATTTGGACTTTTTAGACCTAGAGAGAGGCTGCTGATTAGAAGCTCTTACAAGGGGAGTTGAGGAGGAGTGCTACTTAAGCAAAGTACTACAGTATCCTTGAAGAATATCTTTCCAAGTGATGTGAATCTTGAAATTAGATTCTTTTCTCCCCTTTTTCAGGAAATGCCAAAACTTAGTATAAAAAGACTGTCTTATTAACATAATTACAGCAACTATAATGTGCCCAGACAGTCTTGAATAGCATCTTTAAGATACCTATAGGATACCAGTGAAAGGAACTTTCCAGGCTGTTTTGTTAAGCCCATTTGGGAACCAAGTCTTCCCAGAACATCTTTAAGATAGTCTTATTATCAATATACATCCTTTATCTCCCCAACTCTTCCCTGGTACTTTCCTCTCCTCTCTTGAGAAACCTCCAAGGCTATATTTCTTCCAAAAATTATGTGTTTATGATGAAGGTTTTTGCTTAGCCCTTTTCAGGACTAAGCCCACTATGAAGTTCTCTCTCCCTCCTCATCTCCTCTTCCCTTTAACTATAGCTATCTCTGGTTAGTCTGCTAAAGTCCTCTATGGATTTAGCCTACCAGTCAATGACAACCTGCAACTCATGGCATATTCCTTTAATGGCTTCTTCCAAATTCTTTTTTCTTGCTAATTTTATTGCTCTTCCTAATTTATTTCATATTTACTACTCCTGGTGCCTATTTTAACCTTTCATTTTGTCTGTAACCTCTTCTCTTAAATAAAAGCACCTTTTGGCAAAGGGAAAGAAAGTCCTTATGAATTCATCACGTGTGCCTTGTGTCTTGTATATCAAACTAGGAATTGTTACCCTGACCCCACGGCAGGGAACCACTAAAGTTTATTTAGTACAAGGATCACATGGTCAGACCTGTAGTTTAGGAAAACCACTCTGACAGCTGTTTTGGGAATGGATTATAGAGAGGAGAAGTTTGAGATAGGGAGAATACAAGCTATTTTAGTAGTTCAATTCATCGAGCTCTTCCCATGGTTCTCTAAATTACTCATATTTGTCATTTCTTAATTCACCATAATATTAAATTCCATACACCACAAATTCCCCTCACTTTCAGGTGGTCTGCCCTCACTACCAGGTGTGATTATGATGAACTTCATTTATAGTCTGATGTTCTCAGCACCCAGGTAGTGTGTCAAATTATGTCAGTGCTTCCATAGTCCTGCGATCTTCTCTTCCAACTCAGGTATCTACGGGGTGGGGTTATTCCAGTTATCTAGAGTTGTTTGCTCCCACTATTTGTATAGTGGGTTTGACTAGGGCTGGAGAAAATCCAAGAATTCTGCAAAAGAAAATTTGAAACTTCCCATCATATTTTTTTTTTCAAAGCATACTATTATTACACAAAGACCTTGTGAAGTAGTTCTGTTTCAGGAAGGGTTTTAAACTTTTTTTTATGTTAGCTAACTCATTGGCAATCTGGAACTCTTTCTCAAAATACTGTTTGTAAATGCATAAAATAAAATCCATAGAAGTACAAAGGAAATCACGTATATAAAAGAATATTCTTTTGATGCTATAGCTAATTAAGCCTTCTTTTGGTTAACTGTTGAATGACCTATGAGTGCCTCATTTTGCTCCAACATTGAACTTGAACTAACAGAATTGCAGCCTGGGGTCAAGTCTACCTCCTAACAATCCCTTCCCCTAATTTCCTTATTTTTGTGTGACATCTCTCCCCCCTCCCCCATTTGTCCAGTCACCTATGTTTGCAATTTTGGAATCAGCTTTCACCTTTCATTCTCTCTTACTTCTGTTATGGGAGAAATATCTCCTCTCTAAGTTCATATGGTGGGTAACAGCTGCCAAATATATATATTTACCACAATGTAGAAATTATAGAAATAAAAACCTAAATTTTATTATTAAGTTCAAGCTTAGATTCAAGCCCCAAAGAAAATCTGAACAAACATGAAGATTCTGACAAAGGCAGAATTACGTCAGAATTACACAGAAATAATTCTTTTACATGTTGTAATCTTGTACATTCCTCTTAGGCTTTTGTGACAGAATATGACCCAACAAGGCCATAAAAGTTAAAGAGAAGATAGATACATAATCTCATACTTCCTTCAAAGTTTTAAGAGCTGAACAAACTTGGTTATTTAGAATCAAAATCTCATCCATCCCCCAAGGAAACAAATTTCTTCAAATAAACTCCATAGGTAAATTTAGTATGGTTACAGATTAAACTACATTTAGAGGGTTCACAGATAGGCTAATTGAGGAGGATTTATTAGTCACCCAGGAATCAGGGATAGTTGAGATTCTTCCTCCAGCTTCTTATCTAAGGAATGTTTAAGGCACTGGGTAACTTTTCACATCCCCTGGGACAGGTTTTAATTAGGTAAATATTAACTAAAAAATGCAAGAAGAACTCAAGGAAATCAAAGATTGCCCTAATACTTCCCACATTCGATTACTTGCCAAGACTCTACATATATTGGCAGCCTCTCTTGAAGCTGTCCTTTCCCTCAGCGTGCATGGCAACCACCCTAAGTCAACCCTCCCATCACCTGTAAATCATTCCTGCTTCCACTATTATTTAGGAACGTCCAACGGATACCCGTTGGATAGTCCTAAAGCAAAGGTTTAGGTATTCCTTGTCTTTGCCTGACAACATCTGGCCTTTCATAGTCTGGCTCCAGACTTTGGGCACTTTTGGTGCAAATACTACTTTGCTTTCCCTCTAGCCAGGTATATTCTAGGCAAACTGATCTGCTTGCTGTTTGCCGAGCATGACTCCATAACATTTCATCTTGTATAATGTCTTGCTTGGAATGCTCTCCCTCCTTATTTTCCTGCTTGACTTTTGTGCTATTATCCCCATATTCTAGCACAGTGCCTGGTACTCTGTGGGCTTTTAATATATATTGAATTGAACTGTATTTGTAAAAAGAGGGATATTTGTCCCAGATCTCTTATAGGAGATCCCTTCTCCTGTAAATCTATGATCTGAGAGTCCAAATCAAAGGGAGGCAAGTGCTCCTAAGCCCCTGCTGAGGTGGGCCTGAAGTCCCTGCTTTGGGTGGTATCAGGTAGAGGAGTTTAGCATAGTTTCCACTCAGCAAAATTCTGCCTTTGTCAGTGGGATTCCCCTGTGCAGACAAAGGAGGAAAGCACTGATTAGTTCACAACAGCCAGGCCCTCTCTAGGTTTCTCTATTTGCATATTAATTAGTGCCCTGGAGGCAGCTAAGAGACTGCAGTCTTTAAAAATGTACTGGAATTTAGCAAGAGAATTGAATACCGAATTAATGGGGGCACCATCTGCCCTGCCTCTACCAACCCCGTCCCTTAGCTGTAAAATGCCTTCCTCAGAGAAAAGAGAAAATTATTATTAACTCTCAATTATCCACAAGTAGCTCAAATGCTTGGTTGCTTATCTGTAGCTGATTTCTTCTGCCAGCCTGATTTTCCCAAACCTTTCTTAGTTTGCCCTGAATCTTTTAGCCACTTATTCCTTCGCTTCAAGGAAGAAATGTGCTAGAATGTACAGAATCTTGACAGCTGATTGTTAAATTTTTAATGTGGACATCTCAGAAATCAGCAAAGGCTATTCAAATCATGGCTTTATTTATTGTCTATGCTTAATAAAGTGATGGAGAAAATGTTAATAGTGCACATTAAGCTTAAAAGTATGTTATATGTTTCCGAGAGCTGATTGTTAAATATTTACCAGCACAGCCCTACTTATGGGTTAAGGCTCTGTAAACTAACAGATCAGCCTCAAAAACAAAACAAAACACGTGTGAGACTTCTGCCTGGTTTGGTCAAAAGAGCCCAATAAAATGCTAATAAGGAAATCTGGGTTTAAATGTAAGCTTTCCCAATTCAAAGTTATAATCTCAAAGATCTTCCTCATTTGGAGTTCAGTTCCCAAAAAGAAAGATGGGGAAGTTGAATTGTATAATTTTCACAGACCCAAAGAACCGCAGAGTTGTAAGGCATCTCAGAGGTTAAAGTAGACCTGAAGAATCCCTTTCAAGTTGCCCAGTTTTCACTTAAACACCTCAGGGAAGGGGATCTCCTTACAGCTGGGTGACAAAGTAAATAGAATACCAGATCTGGAGTCAGGCACACCTGAATTCAAATCTAGCTTCGGATTCTTATTAACTGTATGGCCTTTGACAGGAACTTAATAAGTTTTTGCATCTATAAAACAGGGATATTAACAGCACCAGGTATTCTTGTGAGGATCAAATAAGATAATAATTGGATTCCAGGTATAGTATCTGATGAGGTCTAGATTTGGGGTACCTAAATGAAATTAGGGTTTAATTGAGGTCTAGTGGCAGGTTCTGGGTACAGGGAGTCAAATAGAGCTCCCCTGCAACCCCTTTGGATTCGGCACAAGGATAGGAGTTAAATGAGGTCTAGTGGCCGCACGAGTCCCCAATAAAGGAATTTATTGGCCTGAAAAGCTAGATTGATAAAAGAGGTTTATTATGGGGTTTGGAGATAAGGTTAAAGTATAGTTAAGGAAATAGGTGAGGATAAAGAAATAAGAAGGGCACCGGAAACAGGATTCCAGTGGACAATGATCCCTGGCATGCCAGGCATAAGGCTGGCATGTTAGGAACCTCTGCCAAGAGAGGATTACAGCTTAACTCTTTTATAATGAGAGATTTAGCTAAAGGGGCCTGTGGGTGGAGTCCCATGTTTGGCTCAGGGTGGGGCTGGGACAGGCCCAGATTTTCTATTGGAATTCAAAGGGACCAGGATTTGTGAATCAAAAGGTCCTGGATTGATAATTACATCAACTAAGAGGGGTTGGGAATCAGAAAGAAAGGAATAAATCAATTCTTAAAGGGACCACACCCACATCAGTATCCACTATATAAATGTTAGCTAATATTACACATCACAAAATAGCCCATTCATTTCACTTTCAGAGAATTCATTTGGTCTGAGGATCAACAGCTCCTGCCCAGTTAACTGCTGTCTTTTTGGTGGTGGTCAGCATATAAAGAAGAGATTCATCTTTTTCTGCTTGGCCACAGACAGCAGAATTAGAATTAGTATGCAAAAATTTAAGAAAAAAAAGTTTCACCTCAAATATGAGAAAAAAACTCCCAACAACTGGAATATGACTAAGGGCCAAATACATGATACAGATTGTGCTCTAAGTAATAAGAAAAGGAAGGGATGAATCCATTCATTTTTCATTTTTATCCTCTTGGCAAAGTCACAGCTTAACTACTCTGGCTGTAGGTTCTGATGCTCCAGATAGAAAGGGCCTGGCAGGAAGGACTCAGTGACCTTAAATCTTCTTTAAGAGGGAACCTTCTTTGAGGACTAATGCTAGTCTTGTATGGCTGTCACTGGACTATAAGAATTCCCCCAGCCTATTAATGATTCTACTACTTGCATCAATATTGGCTACATGAGCCCAGGGGAAAGTGGGCAAAAGTGACAAGACACTTTCAGATTTAGATCTAGCATTTGTTAGATGTCCTTGGGGCAGCTAGGTGGTGAAGTAGATAAGATTCCCTACCTAGATTCAGAAAGATCTGAGTTCAAATGCTCCAGCCTTTGGACATTTACTAGCTGTGTAACTCTAGGCAAGTCACTTAACTCTATTTAACTCAGTCTCCTTATTAGTAAAGTGAGTTGGAAAAGGAAATGGCAAATCACTCCAATGAATCCCAAATGCGTTCACAAAGAGTCAGACACAATTGAAGTGACCGAACATCAAAAATCTTGTCCCTTTATTTTATGAAGAAGGAAACAGAAATCAAGAGAGGCTTGCCTAAGGTAACACAGGTGATAAGTAGCATTGACAGAAATCCATATATTTTGTCTCTTTCAGTCATTCAATCCCTTTCAATTTTATTAATCTTTTTAGAATTTCTAATTTCTTACTTAATTTGGGGGTTTTAATTTGTTCTTTCTTCAGCTTTTGTAGTTACATGCCCAATTCATTAATTTTCTCTTTCTCAATTTTATCCATTTAAGCATTCAAAGATATAAAATTTCCCATAAGAACTCCTTTGGTTGCATCTCATAAGTTTTGTTATCAGTCATTCAATCAATAGGCAGTTATTAACTGTCTATTATTTGCCAGCCGTGATAGATGCTAGGTTTAACAAGACAAAAATGAAACAATCCTTGATTTCAAACACCTTAATTTAATTAGGATTTACAACATGTATATATGTGTATATGTACTGAACTTGGAAGACCAAAGATGAAATCTTCCCTCAATCACTTACTAGCTATGTGATCCTGGGCAAGTCACTTAATTTCTCAACCTTAGAACATCTATAAAATAGGGATGATAACGGTATCTTCTTTACATGGTTAAGATCAAATAAGACAGTATATAAAGTATTTTTCAAATCTTAAAGTGCTATGTAAATGTTAGCTACTATTATGGAATTATGTGCAAAAATATAATATATGCATATTATGTTTGGACTTGTGATTTTATTGATGTGGACAGCTCCTGATGAGGAACATTTTGTACCATAGTAGTTTGGCAGTTGCTCTGCAATTTATAATCTTTATACCATTCTGGGAAGAGAGGCAAACGCAAATAAAAAGGATCCCTGGTGACTATAGATTGAGAAAACCACAAATTACCATTATCTATGTTATACCATATTTTGGTTTAGTTAAATATTTTCCAATTAAATTTTAATCCAGCTGGACCATACTTGATTCCATTGTGAATCTGGCACATTTGCCTTAAAATACTGATAGATAGAAGTGACTTCACCAGACTCACGCTACCTACCAATGGTAGGTCCTGAAGTCCAACCTTCTAGAATCTGAGACCAATTCTCTGTATCTATCACATCACAATCAAGATGTCTTTCAAAATGCAAATATATGCATTTATTTAAAATAAATGCAAGGTAATGAGGGAAAGGAGGAGGCACCAGCAGCTGGGGCATCAGAAAAGACTTCTTGAAGTAGTATCATTTCAACCAAGTTTCAGAGCAAACTAGGAGGAGGCAAAAAGAGGGAATGAATTCTGGGAGACCTTGCAAAGGTAGGAGATGGGAGACAGAATGTCCCATGTGAGGAAGAAGTAGGAAGCCATCCTGGCTGAGTGATGGAGTTAATGACATGATGGAGTACAAACTCATAATAACTCTTGAGAAGGTGTGTGGGAGCCAAGCTTCACTGGTCTTGACAAGAGAGCCAAGGGGAGAAGAGGAGAGAGAATTTTGATTATGGTGCCTTAAATGAACACCTGGCATATTTACAACCACAAAAAGGACTCAGAAGGCTTTGTGTTTAATTAAATGGATTTTTATCTTCCTCCTGCTGAGCTTTCTCCAGTTCATTTGCCTCAGGATTTATTCCTGGGGAAAAAAATATATTCCTTTGCCTTCACATGGAAAGAGCTCTAAGCTTTAGGTCTTGCTAAGAGCTTTAGGTTCAGGACACTTTGCTTTCACTCTCAGCTTCTTCTACACTTACTGCCTGTGTGATAGGGAATAGCTCACTTCTTTTGTTTAAATTTCATCTTCTCACCTGTTAAATGAGGATAAAAATGACCGTAATACTTGTAAGTAAAGTGCATCACAGATCTCAAAAGTGTCATAGAAATGAATGCTATTAATTTACTAAATAATGCTATTATTAACATAATAAAGAATGTCTTTTAAAAAAAATTATTTGTATCCCTAGCTCTTAGCACAGTGTCTGGCAACAAATAGGTATTAATAAATGCTTACTGAATTGAATTGAACTCAAAGACAATGTTCAAATCCAATGCTGGCTGTGGGATAAGACTTTGAGAGGACTGAAAAACAATTTCCTTTTTTTTTTTTCTTTTGTGAGGCTATTGGGGTTATTTGCTCAGAAAGTGTTAAGTGTTCTAAGGCTGGATTTAAATTCAGATCCTCCAGACTTCAGGACTGATACTTAATTCACTGCACCATCTAGCTGCCCCAAGAATTTTCTTTTTAACCTGGACTTGTGAAAATCTGCTGATGGATGGTGGTCTTGGGTGGAAGGGGAAATAATATCTCTATTGACTTACATAAACTGATGTTGAGTGAAATGAGCAGGGCCAGGAGATCATTATACACTTCAACAACAATACTACATGATGATCAATTCTGATGGACGTGGCCCTCTTCAACAATGAGAAGAACCAAATCAGTTCCATTTGTTCAATAATGAATAGAACCAGCTACAACCAGCAAAAGAACTTTGGGAAATGAGTGTGAACCACTACATAGCATTTCCAATCCCTCTGTTTTTGTCTGCTTGCATTTTTTATTTCCTTCACAGGTTAATTTTACTTTATTTCAAAGTCCATTTCTTCTTGTGCAACAAAATAACTGTATGGATATGTGTGTGTGTGTGTGTGTGTGTGTGTGTGTGTGCATATATTGTATTTAACATACTTAACATGTATTGGACTACCTGCCATCCAGCGGAGGGGGTGGGGGGAAGGAGGGGAAAAGTTGGAATAGAAGGTTTTACCAGGGTCAATGCTGAAAAATTACCCATGCATATATCCTTTTTTAAAATTTAATTTAATTTTATTTTATAATAACTTTATATTGACAGACTCCATGCCAGGGTAATTTTTTTACAACATTATCCCTTGCACTCGCTTCTGTTCCGATTTTTCCCCTCCCTTCCTCCACCCCCTCCCCTAGATGGCAAGCAGTCCTATATATGTTAAGTATGTTGCAGTATATCCTAGATACAATATATGTTTGCAGAACCGAACAGTTCTCTTGTTGCACAGGGAGAATTGGATTCAAAAGGTAAAAATAACCCGAGAAGAAAAACAAAAATGCAGATAGTTCACATTCGTTTCCCAGTGTTCTTTCTTTGGGTGTAGCTGCTTCTGTCCATCATTTATCAATCGAAACTCAGGTCTCTTTGTCAAAGAAATCCACTTCCATCAGAATACATCCTCATACATTATTGTTATTGAAATGTATAATGATCTCCTGGTTCTGCTCATTTCACTTAGCATCAGTTCATGTAAGTCTCTCCAAGCCTCTCTGTATTCATCCTGCTGGTCATTTCTTACAGAACAATAATATTCCATAACATTCATATGCCACCATTTACCCATTCTCCAATTGATGGGCATCTATTCAGAAAATACTCTTTTAACAGAAGATTAGCGATTTAAAATAAAGACACCTTAAACCCTAATCTCATTCTACAAATGAAGAAACTAAGGATGAGAAAGGTGAAGTAATTGATTCCACTTCTATGGGTAGTATGGAAGAGTAAGGATATGAAGCCAGAATTCCTACTCCAAATCCAACTGCACTATGGATCTCATATAATACTTACTATCTATCAGGCATTATGTGAAACTAAATTTAGCTAATTTTAAATTATTATCTCGTTTGATCCTCACAATAACCCCAGGAGGTAGGTGGTATTATAATTCCCATTTTACAGGTGAGGAAACTGAGGTAAAACAGTCTTACATGACTTGCCCAGGGTCACAAAGCTAGTATGTATCTGAGACTGTTTTTTCTAACTTCAGGGCTAGTATTCTATCCCTAGTTCCACTAGCTGTCCAAAATAACAACCTCATTGCCCCACACAACTCTTTTTTTTTTTTTTTTGTTTTTTTTTTTGTTTTGTCTTGTTTTCTTTTTTTTTTGTTTGTTTGTTTTTTTTGTTTTGTTTTTTTTTTTAAATTTTTTATTTAATAATTACATTATATTGACACTCATTTCTGTTCCGATTTTTTTCCCCCTCCCTTCCTCCACCCCCTCCCCTAGATGGCAAGCAGTCCTATATATGTTAAGTATGTTGCAGTATATCCTAGATACAATATATGTTTGCAGAACCGAACAGTTCTCTTGTTGCACAGGGAGAATTGGATTCAAAAGGTAAAAATAACCCGAGAAGAAAAACAAAAATGCAGATAGTTCACATTCGTTTCCCAGTGTTCTTTCTTTGGGTGTAGCTGCTTCTGTCCATCATTTATCAATCGAAACTCAGGTCTCTTTGTCAAAGAAATCCACTTCCATCAGAATACATCCTCATACATTATTGTTATTGAAATGTATAATGATCTCCTGGTTCTGCTCATTTCACTTAGCATCAGTTCATGTAAGTCTCTCCAGTCCTCTCTGTATTCATCCTGCTGGTCATTTCTTACAGAACAATAATATTCCATAACATTCATATGCCACCATTTACCCATTCTCCAATTGATGGGCATCTATTCAATTTCCAGCTTCTAGCCACTACAAACAGGGCTGCCACAAACATTTTGGCACATTTACATCCCTTTCCCTTCTTTAGTATCTCTTTGGGGTATAAGCCCAGTAGTAGCACTGCTAGATCAAAGGGATGCATATATCTTATAAATAAAAAGCTATAAAAAAAATTTCTATCCAAAGTGTGTTAATGAACAAGGTATTCTGCAGTCTCAGTTTGCCACGTGTGAAATAAAGGAATCATACTAGATTGTCTTTAAGGTTGCTTCCATTGATGTGCTGTGATTCTGTGAATTTTTTGTAAAGATTCCTAAGTACTTGAAGAAATTTAGAGAGATTAAATGGGGAAACTATGTAAAGGCAACATAGCTGTAGATTGCTGAAACTGGAATCAAAAACACTTGGGTTTGATCCTTGCCTCAAACACTTACTAGCTGTGTGAGCAAGCCATTTAACGTCTTAGGGCCTACATTTGCTTATTCATAAAAGTAAGCTAATAATGGCATCTATCTCAGTAGGGTTGTCATGAGGCAAATGAGATAATGTAAAAAAAATACTTTAAAAACATCAGTTATTATTAATTATTACATAGAAGTAATTAGGGTGACTGCCAAATCCATCAGTGTAATCATAAGAATTTTACCAACCTTAATGTCCAGCCATACCTGACTTATTCCTGATTGATATATTTCAAGGAGCCTGAGATCTGTTCATCCTGATTTGTTGCATTTGTTAAGAACTCCATTTTCTTCTATTCATTCCTTCAGTCAATCAGCAAATGTGTATTAAGAACCTACTATGCACCAGACATAAAAACAAAAACAAAAAATCCATATTTTCAAGGAGCTCATAATGTAGGGGCCAACATGCAAATAACTATGTACAAAAGAGCTATGTATAAGATAAAAGGAGGAAAATCAGCAGAGGAAAGACACTAATGATGGGCGGGATCAGGAAAGGTTTTCTGTAGGAGATGGGATTTTAAAGCCAGGGAGGCCAGGGAAAAAAGATGAATGGGTTATTTGAGTTCAAACAATAAAGAGGGCATTATCACTGGATTGTGGAGTATGTTGGGGTAAGGCATAAGAAGACTGGAAAGGTAGAAGCTAAATAGGTTATGAAATTACAAATTATATCCACGTACATAAATATGTGAATTATAAAATTCAAACAGGATTTAATATTTGATCCTGGAAATGATAGCCATTGGAATCTGTTGATTGAATTGATGGCAGGGCAGGTGGAGGGGTGGGGGAGAGAGTGATGATACAATGAGTGAAGGATAGACTTGAGTGAGGAGACACTAACCCATAAGCAGGCTATTGTAATAGCCTAGATGATGACGAAATCTTCCCCAGGCAGTATTGGAGTTAGAGGACAGAAAAAGACTAAAACTACAACCAACAGGAATTGGCAATAGATTGGATGGGAGGTGTGGGAGTGAGGGAAGATTTGAGAGGAGAAACTTGTAGGTTATGAGTGTGGGCTATTATGAATATAGCATTGCCCTTTTCAGGAAAAGGAAAATTGGGGAAAAGGGAGGGTTTAAGAGGGAAACATGAGTTCAGTTTTGGATTTGTTGAATTTAAAATATTTATAAGATGTCCATTTTGAGATGTTTAAAAGTCAGTTGGAGATGTTGGAGTAGACATCAAGAGAAAGGTTAGTACTGGACCAGTAGATCTGGAAATTATTAGCATAGAGATGATCATTGAGCCCATGGATGCTGATGAGATCACCAAGTGAAGTGATATAGAGGGAGAATTCATGGGAATTATTCATGATTAGTGGACATGATTTGGATGAAGATCTAGCAATGGAGACTGGGAAGAAGTGGTCTGTCAAGGATGAGGAGATCTAGGAGAGGGAAGTATCAAGAAACGTGGAAGGAAGAGAATATCAAGGAGAAAAGGATGATTGACAGTGTCAAAAGCTGCAGAGAGGTCAAGAGGATGGGAATTGAAAAAATGGTCATTAGACTTGGAGATTAAGAGATCCTTAATAACTTTGGAGCGAGTAATTTCAGTTGAATGATGGTCAGAAAGCATATTGCAGTATCATGAAGAGAAAAGGAGAGGAGAAGGAAGCATGAAATAAATATCGTTTTCTCAAGGAGTTTAACCACAAAATGGAGAAGTATGGGATGATAGCTATCAGTGATAGAGCAGTATAAATAAAAAAAATAAAAATAAAAATTCAGGAGCCACTCAGGTCAGCCTGTGGTTCTAATGGAGTGGACTTATCTTCAAATGCCTTTGTTTAAAAGAGATAAATTTCAAGTAGGTATTTCACTGTGAATAGATTGTGTTTTTCTTCCCTCACCCCAGAAGAAATCAGACCACTTCCTCCCCCCGCTGAACTTTGAATTACACTTGGCATCTTTCCAGTCACTGCATTCCCAGAGGGAGTTGATATATCCCTGGGACTGATATTCCTCTCTGTGTTTTCCCACTTTATCACCTTCATAATCATGTTTGTATATATGGATGGCTGCTAGAGATGTTTGTATTTTCTCAAATTTGACCCAAGAGAATACCTCTCCAGAGGGGTTTTAAAGCATCTTTTACCTAACATTGTAATAGCTTATATTTATATGACTCTTTGAAGTGTTCTATAAATTATTTTGCCTGATCTTCCCTACATACCTTCTAAGTAGATAGTTTAAGTAGTAAGCTGATTTTTAAGAATGAGGAAACCAAAGTCCTAAAGGGAAAGCAACTTAACCATACTCCCAGAATTCATCACCCACAGGGCTGAGATTCAACCAATGTCATAGGATCAGATTTGGAATTAGAAGACATCTCATAAATTTTCAAGGCCAAGCCCATCATTTTCACAGTTGAAGAAACCAAGGGAATTCAGAGAGATCAGTAATTTACTCAAGATTATACAGGGTGTAAGTGGCAGATCATAGGCAATGATTCCAAATCCAATGCCTTTTCCATTCTATCGATTGCTTGAGTCTCTGGGCCAAACATACTTTCTGCTGCCAGACTGCCTATAAAGTACATGCCCCCCAATTAGTGGCTTCTTCTTTTTTGATCAGTCATGGATCTACTCTCAAGTCACTTAATCCTGTTTGCCTCAGTAAGAATCTGAGGACAGTTTTGAATTGGGGGAAGATGAATCTTGCCTCCAGGCCTAGGGCAAGTGCCTGTTTAAAGCATTCTATACATGCTCTCATATATAAAGAGTAAAGCAAGAAAACCTCTAAAATCCCTTCTAGCTCTAAATCTATGAATTATTGATTATTTCAATTGATTGATATGATGTTTTTTAAATATTCTCCAGTTATTTGCTACCTTCTCAATTAACCATAAACTTCTCCCAATGGTGAATTCTATTTAGGAAGCCTCTCAATAGGTGGGATATACGAACTAGAGATAGAGTGAAGGAAAAGTCAGGCTTCAGTTTAAGGAAATGTGTGTGTGTGTGTGTGTGTGTGCATGTGTAAAGTAGAGTAGATATCAAAACTGACAGAAAGAATGGAGGATGATTGCCTTAGGCTAGAAAGAGTAACCCTGAACTGAATTTGGAGGTGGGGTAGCAGCTCCTCAGTCTCTTCTGGGATTCCAGATTTCTTTCTTTTCCAGCAGCATCCAACTAATTCAGGAAAGAACATTTATCTAGAGATGGGGCAAAGTGACATAGAATTATCTTTGGAATTGACCTTCCTCAATACTTCCTCAGAAATGTGGAGAGGTGGGAAGAAAATTGGATTATGAAGAGAAGAGCAGAGAAGGAAGGAACGACAATTTTACCTTCTTACAAACTTTAGGTGCTGAAACAGATGAAAGTATTATTCCCACTGCATAGAAGAGGGAACTGAAGATGTGATTTGCCTATCATTTATGAAGATTTTTAATCTAGATTGGCCGGAAAAAGGCGGGATGCTGTACTTTTGATTAGAGCAGGAAAAGGAAGGAAAGAACGGGAAAGGGAAAAAAAGGGAGAGATCAAAGGATTATAGGTTTCAAGCTTGGAGAGATTTTATTAACCTTAGAGACCATAGAGTTTAAGAGATTTAAGAAATCTCCCCACCCCAAATTTACAGACAAGGAAACAAGAGAGGTAAAGTTGCCAAGGTCTTGACCAGGGTCATACAGGTTAGTGTGTCTAAATGGGATTTGAACCCAGTCTTCCAGATTCCAAATCCTGACTAGTCATTACGCCACAGGGGAAGAAAAGTAAAAGTAAAAGGAGGAGGCTGAAAAGGGGAAGGAGCAGGGAAAGATAGAGGAGACGGTGGAAAGGGGGAAAGGAGAAGGAATCTAGTGGATGGGTAGGAATAAGGGGAGGGAATAAAAGGGGCGAGTGGGTGAGGAGGAGGAGGAGGAGGGGAGAAGTGGGGCAAGTTAGTGGGTAGGGAGAAGGGGAGAGGACCCCGCCCTGCCAGCACGGAGCAGCCGCGCTGACTGACGGCTTAGGGTTAACACCTCCTTCTAGGCGGCAGCAGAGCCTGGGCTAGCTGGTAAAGGCGGGGAGGGAGGAAGAAAGAGAGTGAGAGGGGTAGAGAGGGCCCGTGGTAAGGAGCATGTGCTAGGGAGTCCAGTAACCAGGGACAACCACAGCAACAGAGCTCCCTTGGAGGAGGAGGAGAAGGAGGAGGAGGAGAAGAAGGAGGAGAAGAAGGAGAAGGCAGAGAGCGGCTCCGCAGCCCCGCAGCCCCGCGCCCCCGCGCCTCCGGGCCTCCTCCCGGAGCCAGCGCACTGAGCAAAGCCCCGCGGGCGGGCGGCAGGATTTGGGAACCGTAGGAGGAGAGGGACTGAGGCTACCGCCCCCGGGCCTGCAGAGCCAGCTCCCAGCGGGCTGGGGATGTAAAAGCCTTTCCGGATCTCTATCCCCGGCCTCACTCGGAGTCCCTCTAGGAGCCCAGGGCGCGCAGTGCTTAGCAAGCTAGAACCTTGATCCAGGACCGAGAGAGCGGGAGACAAAGACCCCTAGAACCCCCCGCCCCTGCCCCTGCCCCTGTTCCTGCCTCTGCCTGCGGGTTCCCTGCTCCGACCCGGTGCAGGGCCGCCTGGGACGAACCCCCGCGGCGGGACTGGGGAGAGCCGGCTGGGCCCGGAGCCGCTCCGGGGTTTATGCCCTAGTCGGTTCGGGCCCGGCGGGGGACGTGGCCGCAGAGGATGGGGAAATCCAACAGCAAGTTAAAGCCTGAAGTAGTAGAAGAACTGACCAGAAAGACCTACTGTGAGTATGGAGGGTCTTCCCTCCTTTTTCTCCTCCCCTCGTTTCCCCCGTTCTCTTTACTCCCCGACCTTCCCCTCTTCCACTCCCATATTTTTTCTTCCCTATCCTCCTCCCTTCCTTTTTCGCCTCCTCCCTTTTCTTCTCTCTCCTCCTCTCCCTTTTACCCCATTTTCCCCCTCCCCCATCTAGTCCTCCTCCCTTCTCATCTCCTCCCATCCTTATCTGTTCCCCTCCCCACGCAGCTCTTTTCCTTCCTCCTTTCCATCCCTTTCCTCTGATTTTTCCTCACTTTCTTACCTGGTCTCTTGCTCACTTTAATTCATTTTTAAATACCTACTCTTTTCAAGCTGCTATGATTTGGGAAATGGGCTGTGGGGACATCTCTCTCTCTCATGCTTCCAATGTTCACACCTGGCCCCATTGTTCTGAAGTCCGATTCTGCCCCGCAGCTCTGACCAGGGTTGGGCCATGTGCTGTTGCTGTCAGATGTATTTCTGTGCTTCCTTAGTTTTCCCCAACACGCTTCCCTCAACCACCCCCCACACCCCGGGCCTGGGCATAGTGTCCTAGAAGGCCCTCTTTGCTATTATAAAGTAGCTTCCTAATAACAAGATTACTGGTGCTGCTATGACAGCGTGGATTGCGGAGAGAAACGGGGTGGGGTGGGAGGAGGACTTTCTCATGTAGAGGGGCTCCTGGCAGCACTAAGCTGGTGACCCTGGCAAATAGGTATTGGATTTGGGAGTAGTTCCAGAGGGTGGGTGATTCATGCATCACCCTACACTGACTAGGTGAGCTGATTCCCCACCCCCCTTCCTCCCAAGAGTATGTGAAAGGGGGAGGGGAGGAAAAGGAGGGAGCTCAGCCTGCTGAGTGGGAAGATTCCTTGTTGACTGGTGAATTTTCAGGGAGAATTCTTCATTGACTTTAAAAAATAAAAGTGCCAAGAACTGGGAGGGGAGAGGATGAGAAATTATTCTCCATTCTCCAGGGTTCAGATTTAATTAGCTCGTATCACTTCATATCTTGTTCATTCCTTGCATGACTTTCAAACTTTCCAGCCTCCTCTAGTGAGTCCCTCTTTCTATCCCTTAATTTCTATATCCTTTCCCCATCTCCCTTGCTGCCCCTCACAGATAGGATCGGTGGGCTAAATGTCTTGGCATTTGAAGGGTTAATGGCAACTTAGCTGTAACCACCTTGGCTATTGCATATTTCCAGCACTTTGTGTTTAGGTTTATCAATCTGCTTCCAAAAGCTATGGATTCCCTATAGGTCTCTTAGGCTGTTTCTTTTTAGTGTGAAGGCAAGATAGCTGCCCTTATGCCAGTGCTTTAGCTCTAGGCTCTTCTGCAGGAATGGCAGGAAGGGAACACCTGGGTGTCATTCCCACTCACCACTGCAGTGCTGCTTCCATCCACTCCCTTCCCCCCTCCCCCAAACCCAGAAGGCTAGAGATTAACATCCTTCGGGTTCAGGGATGGAGGAGAGTTTAGGCAGGCACCCGTGGTGCATTGCACAACCCTAACTCTCTTCACTGCTCAATCAGGCTGCTGGGCAGCATGGCACTGGGAGCTCCTACCCAGCCTCCATCCCATCTTTTAGCCAAGCCTAGGTGCTCAGAGAACAAAGGGTCAGATTTTAGCACCAGATTGCCTGTTGAACAGAGTTTACGATAGCCATTTCTATGGTCCTTAGTTCTTAGGGATTCCACTGGGTGAGATTATCCCAAACTGAAATCTTAGTGTTTAGTTTGTTGATGGAGAGAGGGAACAAAGGGCTAAGAACTGCGTCCTTGACTAATGTGTTACAGAATGGGTGGGAGATTGAATTTCTTTATAATCTGCCCTTTTGGATAAAGGATGAGTGTTATGGGTAACATGGGTTTATAGTAGTATATGAAACTGTCTTTTTCAGCCAGGTTGTTCCCTGTCACCATCTCCAGGAGATCTTATAACTCTGGTCAGATATGGGTTCACCACTGGGGAATGACAATTCTGGGTGACTTTTCTAGATCACTTCCCCCCTTGGGGCAAATGGTTCCCATCAGCCAAAGACTGCTGGAATTCAGGTCATCCCTTTTGTAACCTGAGTAACTCTATTAAGTAGGTTTCTTTCAAAGTGCCCAGAGCAGAGAGCCCAATGATTGGGGAACTCTGAGATAGCCCTATTCTTTAGGAAAAGCCCTCAAAAATAATATCAGAAGTCAAGAAATGGGATTATGGTTGTTGGGAAAAAATTCTGGGGGTTATCCAATTCAACACTTTCATTTAAATAACAGTAACTAGTATTTACCTAGTGCTTTGATATTTGCCTAGCACTTTTTATTTACACATGTTATTTCTTTGATTCTCTAAGTGATTTTTTTTTTTTTTTTTACTGATGGAAAGATTTGGGACCTTGATGAGGTTATGACTTCCCCAAGCTCTTTCCTTCCTAAGGGATAGAATCTAGATTCAAATCTAGGTCCTCTGATTCTAAATCCGTTTTCCCCTTCTATATCACTTAACATTTTCCTTTCTTAATTTTTATTTTATTGACTAGATGGCAGCTATTAGAACAGTTCATTCATTGTAAATTACATGGGGAGTTGTGGCAGGATGGGACTTGGATTGGGCTTCTTTTCCATTTTCCTGCTTTGGGGCAGAACCACCCATCAAAATCTACTCTTAACAGAGTCAACAGGTATTTATTTCAGAAGAATCCACACTGGGGCCCAGTTCTCTGCTGGAAGAAATCCAATCCTATTTTTAAAAAGGCCTTCAGGGACCTGGAACATTTTTGACCTGGGAGGAAGCAAGATCAAAAGATTCAGAGTTAGAAAGGACCTTACAGAATATGTAATACAATCCTCTCATTTTACAGATTAGCAAACTGATCATAGTGGTAAAATGATTTGCTCAAGGTCACAAAGCTAAGTAGGTGGCAGAGATGGGATTTAACCCTCAGTTTGTCTCTTCCACACCCCAAATGTATCATCAGTATATATTCTCCTCCTGAGGCCAAGGAGAAGCTCTAGCTTTTTGCCCCATTAGGGAAATGAGTTATATTTGATAATGATATCTAGTTGTGAGGGCTGCCTTTCAGATCTCAGGGATTCTGGGTCAGGGATAAGAAATGAGGTCACTTTGCTGCTTGTAACTGGTCAGAGGGTATTTATAAAGGTGGGTTATGTCTTACTGCCATGACTATGTGTCTCTTATCTCACCCCACAGTATGGGATCCAGAAGGGAAAATCAAAGATTTGCTCTGGGAACCCTCATAATAGCTGGCTGTCTCTTTCAGCTGCTTCCCTGGCAAGACCTCAACATAGACTTTTAATCTAATTTAATTTTTAATGTTTTCTCAATGGCTTTTAAAAATGTAATTGTCTCTATAGTAGACTATTGGACTTAGGATCAAGAAGATTTCCTTCAAATCACCCCTATGACCCTTAATAGCTATGTATCTATGAATAAGTCATATAATCTTTCTGGATCTCATTTTTTCATCTGTAAAATGGGACTAAGACCTATAACATGCTCCTCACAGCGTTGTTATGATGCTCAAATGATATGTTGTATGTATGAAGTGTTTCAAAAATCTTAAAACATTATCAAAAGTCAGCTAATATTATTCTTATTATTAGCACCCTCATAGAATCCACTTTTGTAACAAGAACAAAGGAATAACTAAGAAAAACACGATATAGCAATAATGTTAGGTAGTATGTGATGTATTCTGTAGCCATAGAGGGAAATATGTTTCAGCATCAATCCGACCTAGACTCTTTTCCACGTTGTTCTTTTTAGAGATTCCTAAATTGGTGAACTGAATAGAATTTGGAGGATTATGGGTGTAGGCAGAGAATGGAGAGTAGGCTATGATTTTATACTATCAGCTTATGCTAGGAGCAGGTTAGAGTTTAGATCAGAGTTTCTTAATCTGGAGTCTTTTCCTTAACAGATTCTAAAGGTGTCCATGGATAGATTTCAGGGGATCCATGAATGGGGGGAAAAAAATCACCTTCATTTCCACTAACCTTTAATTGAAATTTAGCAGTTCCTCCTATTATCAATGTGGGAGAGAAACCATTTTTTCTTGAGAAGCCGTCTGTAGTCTTCACTAGACTTCCAAAGGGGTCCATGACATACAAAAAATTAAGAATCACCTGATTTAGATAAAAGTTCCAGTTCGGTGGGTTTTTTCCTCCTTTCCCACAGTAGAATTTAATGTACTATAATACTTGCTGAATGAAACCTACATGCCTTATGCTAGCTTTGCAGATACAGTCCTTTTGTTTTTAATCGGCCCACAGAGTGCAAGCTCTGACTTCCCTAACGTAGCTGATGTTTAGGAGAAGCAGGAAACCAAAGAAAATTGGAATTGGTGATGGGATACAGTCATATTTTCCATACCAAGCAGGTTTCTGCCTTGTTTGAAGCCCAGTTTCTCCGAGGCTTGGCCTAATTTCTTGCCACTGTTTGGCAAAACTGTTTGACTTGGGGAGGATCATGATTTGGTGGAAAGAGCACTGGATTTGGCACCAGAAAACCTAGGCAAGTCTCAGCTGTGCACTTGCTATATATGGACCGCTATTCAGGCTAACCTCTTTCTCCCTCCCAGTCTCAGTTTCCTCATCTGAGAATTCAGGAATTGGATTAGGTTCTATTTAAGCTTCCTTCAAGTTCGAAGGTTTATCCCTGTACTATAGAGAAACATTCGATCTTCATAGAAAGGGCTCCTGCTAGTGTCCAGGCCCCCTTCCTGAGTGGGGGAGTGTGGTCTGAATAAGCATCTCCTGGGAATCCTTTCTGCTAGCCAGACTAGGAGGCCCTTAGCCCTGGTAGCTCCAATGTCAGTCACTCAACTAGCATTTATTAAGTGCCTTCCATGTGCCAGGCACAGTGCTAAGTGATGGGGACACAAACCATCCTTGGTCTTAAGGAGTTCTCAGTCTAATGGAGGAGACAGGCAGCAAATAATATCTATACAGTATAAATTGGAGTTAGTCTCAGAGCACTACATGTCTTCTATTGTCCATGTTTTTGATTGTATTTAGGACCCCTTAGTGCTAGGATATCTTTCCCTAGCCAAAGTTTACTCCTTCTTCAAGGCTCAAGTCTTAGGTCGTGAACCCTTCTGACTTCTCCAGCTCCAAATGATTCTTTTCTCTTCTGGCCTCCCATCACATCTACCATCTATGCTTAGCCACATGATTTAGCAATTTATTCATAACTTCAGGAAATTGGGAAAGATCATCTATACTAAATTCATTTTGCAGATGGGGAAACTGAGGGCGAGAGAGGTGAGTTGTGTTATATTCTGTCTTTGTTTTTGGTATTGTGTCCTCCATGCTACTTTCTTGGCCCCTAAATAGATTATCTGCTCCTGGAAGACAAGAGATTGGGGGTCTTCAACAGTAGAGGGCACACAATAGTATACAATCTCTCTTATAGTGAAGGGCACACAGTAGGTATCTAATCTCTCACAGTAAATGGCACACAGTAGGCATCTAATTTCTCTTATAGTAAAGGGCACACAGTAGGTATCTAATCTCTCTCGCAGTAAAGAGCACACAGTAAATATCCAATCTTTCAGTGAAGGAAATACAGTAATTTCTCTCACATTGAAGGGCACACAGTAGATATTCAGTCTTTCATAGTGAAAGGTACACAGTAGGTATCCAGTCTCTCTTATGATGAAGGGCATACAGTAGGTATCTAATCTCTCACAGGAAACAGCACATAGTAAGTATATATAATCTCTCTTATAGTGAAGGACACACAGTAGGTATCCAATCTCTCTTATGGTGAAGGGCACACAGTAGGTATCCAATCTCTTTCATGGTGTACGGCACACAAAGTTAGATTGTTCAGCTGCTGATTCATTGAGTTCCTGAATATTAACATGGCTTAGCTGGTGGCAACCAGTGGATGAACTGTTCAGAGTAGGACTGCTGAGTCCCTTGTGGTAGACATTATGGCCCTTATGCTGCTCTCTGAGACCCAGAAGGTGGCAAAATTACTTCTCTGAGCTCATCAGGAATGATGAGTTCCCTCATTCTTCCTCCTCCTTGCTTTGCCCTATCTTTGTCCTACTTTGGAAGGTGTGACTTAACTACTGTGACAGTATTCTGGTTGAAAAAATGGAGGGGAATGAGGATGCTAACAGGACTAAGCCAGCTCTCCTAGAATGTATGGGCTGGTTTGTTTGTCCAGGATTTGTCTGCATGATCTTGTCCTATGGGATGGCTTTTCTGGGTGATATCCTTGGCTAGGTCCCTGGTGCTGCAGTCAAAGAAGAGAACAGATAGAGTTGTCTCTATTTATTTATTTATTATCTCAGCCTTTGTTTCTGAATATTTAATTAAGATTTCAGGGGATGGCAGTGGTGTGAGGGTGCAAAGATCAACATAAGGAAAGAAGCTAATGAAAAGGGGATAGTGCAGGTTGAAGGAAGAGACTTAAACTTATAAGTTCTGTATGTGTATGTGTATATATATATATATATATATATATATATATATATATATATATATATATATATATGGTTTTTCCAGGGAAAATAGCACTTCATTTTTAGTGACTACTGTGAGGGAGGAGGGGGAAGGTCGAAACAGCATAGAAGGCAGCTAGAAGGATCCTTAGAATCCAGCTACTCCCTTCTTTTACATAGGGGGAAAAAAAGGTCTGGGGAAGTTAAAGTATTTGCCCAAAGTCATACAGAGAAGATGTGTCTGTGGCAGGATTTGAACCCAGCTTCAGCACTTTGTCTATCATACTTTGCCATTTTTCTGAAGCCGGATTCAACCTTCTTTGCTTTAATCATGCTGCCTAAATACGGGTCATTGAATTAGTCAGTCAATCAGTAGTCAGATAAATATTTATTAGGTACCTGTTATATATCAGGAGGCTAGCCAGTCAGTTCAACACTGAGGAAGGTCTCCTGAAAGAGAAATGTAAGTCTATTTTTATGAGGGAGCCTGCAGTGGTAGAAAGAACACTGAATCAGAAAAGAGTTCAGAGCCCTGAGTTCTAATGTCGACTTTGTCATTAACTGATTGGATAATGAGAAAAATCATTTCAGTTCTCAGAGCCTCATTTCTCTCATCTCTAAAATAGAAACAAATTTCTAATCACAGAACTCTTTTGAAGACTGAAAAAGATAGTGTAAGTAAAAATGCTTTGGAAAATGGGAGATAATTTTTAAATTTGAGGGATGTTATTTAATTCAATAGATTCTCCTTCATCTATATTGATTTTTAATGAAAGCCTAATAGATGGGAAGAGGAGATGAAATGACCTGTCCACATTTCTCTCATCACTAAGATCTTATGATTTCATGTTCTAAGAGAGTCTAATGTAATTTCTGACATCTTCATATGGAATTAATAATATAACTCAGATTAACATCAAATATTATAATAACAAAATGCTTTCTGGACATAGATTCAGTTGATAATAGTAGCACATCACATAGACTTTGGGAAAGTCCCAGTGTGGACTAATCCTAAAATTATAAGACTTGATTTGGAAGATGTAGCAAATAGAACCTTTTGTCTCTCTGCTGACAAATGCCTTGGATTAGAATTCTCTATTTTTTGGTTCTTGGAGACTGTGACTTATCCAGCTATAGTGTTGAAACACCCAGCTTTAAAGCTGGGTAGACAGACAGGGGATACAGAAGCTACTGGATTGGAACTGCAAACTGGGAACCCCATTATCTGAATTTTGCTCCTGTTTTCCCAGTTTTCCCTTTGGGGCCCTTCAGTTGGGAAAGAATCCCTTGGGGATTGTAGTGATATGTGTGGTTCCTTCCAGAGAAAGCATTTACTAGATTTGATAGGAGCATTACTTGGGATGTGAGTAAATGGACAAATGTTCTGATGACAAGTGGCCAGAGCTGGCTGCTATGAAGAGAAAAGAGGGTATTAACAACATTCATTTGAGTGAAAATGCAGGCTGACTGAGTTTAAGGGAATAAGGATCTTATTCCATTTGATCATTTTGTTAGGTCAGATTGGCAATGTGGCATTTACCAGGCGCTTCAATGGTGGAGGAAGTGGGAGAGAATTCTGATTCTTCCTATTTTCTCCAATATATTAGTTTCTAGTCTGGAAGGAATAACCACTTGCATTGAGAAATTCTCTGGGATTTTCAGTCACAGTAGCAAATACATCGACTAGCTTTGGGACCTTGTTCCTACTAGAAAGGGGATTCTTTAAAATCCCAGTGGTTGGACTGTGGGAACTGAATGTGGATCACAACGTAACATTCTCACTCTTTTTGCTGTTTGCTTGCATTTTGTTTTCTTACTCATTTACTTTCTTTTTTTTGATCTGATTTTTCTTGTGTAGCAAGACAACTGTATAAATGTTTCTATACATTAGATTTAACATATATTTTAACATGTTTAACATATAAAAAATAAATCTCAATGATTAATAGTAATAAATCACTAATCTTCATTATTGAATGTCAATGGTGGAAGGAACTTTAGAACATGGAATGTCAGAGTGGGAAGTGACTTAGGTTGTGGAATGTCAGATACCTAAGTTCATAAAATATTAGAGGTAGAAGGGATTTCAGGACATAAAATGTTAGTATATATATCACTATTACTAAAATGCTTTAATTGCTTATGTCATTTGATCCTAACAATATCCTAGTGAAGTCTGGAGTATACATATTATTGCTTTACAGATGAGGAAAATGAGATTCTGCATGTTTGCTTTGCCTTCCCCCCCCATTAATGGAGTCATCATTCAAACCAATGTCTTTGAGAGTCCCAGTCTAATGCTCTTTCCAGTCATTGCCTCTGCATATAGAATAAGATAATAGATGTTTGATAAATGCCTGTTGACTGATAAATGGCAGAACCAGAAGCTATCTCAGACATCTAGTACTTCTAGACGTTTTGTAGATGGGAAAACTAAGGCTCAGAGAGATCTAGGAACTTAGCCACAGTTGTGATGGAGCCTAGTTCTCTTGAGTCCACCCATATCTAACATCTTTGTCCTTGCTACCTTATAGTACAGTAAAGCTAGTTAATCCAATGTAGATTCAGACCAGTTGAAGGATACTGGCTTCCTCATTAAATAAGACCTACCTTCCCCTCCTGAGGACTTTCAAACATTTCTGTATCCTGATTGAAAGGCAAATTTTCTTCCCAAATTCTCCCACCTTTTGATCAGAATCCTCCTCTTCCCTTTATCATTCTTCCTCTGGTCCAGAAGTCAGGGGTGCTGGAGCCTGTAACCATTTCAGGAAAGGATTAGGGGAGGGACAGAAGATGAAGAAGGAAATCAAGAGGCATTTATATAGGAATGTGGGACATGATAAAAGCCAGAAGGGGAAAGGGAGAACAGAGCCTTCTTTTTACCACTTGGTGGTTCCTCTGCAGCAAAAAGTCATGGGGAAAGAAAAATTTTAAATCCTAGAATATCCTCTTGAAGTCCACAGAGGCAATGCTGAGTAAATGCTGTGAAGCTGTCAGAATCGTGTTTAATTTCTTCATTGCCACATTCGCATATCTGCTAAGTGGTCTTTTTGGACCCAGGCAGGCTAGTGGGACAATTAAAGTTGGCAAGTGAGAAGTTTCCCTCTTGGAAGCAGTCTCTGGCAGAGGGCAGACTGTAGCTGAGGGAGCTGGAGAGGTGGTCATTGTTGGACTTTTTCATGTTTAGATTTCCCTCACCACTCCCGTTCTATTCCTAAAATTGTGATAGAAGAGTGAGCAGCAGCTACATTCTCACTGAAGTGTGTAAAGTGAGGAGCAGTCTGGGGAGGTCTTTGTAAGCTACCCCTGATGAAGGAAGTTTTGATGTTAAATCCTAAATGTTCCTGCATTGTTCTTTTGGGGGATGGAGATTGGTGATACAAAAATTCTAATTCTAGAATATTAGACTTACAATTATTCTATCTGGGCCATCTAAAACAACTCCCCTCATTTTTTAAAAATTTAATTTAATTTTATAATAACTTTTAATTGACAAAACTCCCCTCATTTTTAAGAGGTGATTACAGAACCAAGGTCTACTGATTTCATGTCTGATGTAGTGAACAGGATTTGAGATTGGTAGGAGGGTGAGGTAGCTGGAATGGAAGTCCTTAAATTCGGATCACATTCTCCTATACATTTCGTTGCTTTAGGAAAGGTAAGAAGGGAAGATGGGAAGGAACACTGAAGTGGGGACTGCAGAATCATAATCTCTACAAAGGAGACCATCTCTCTAGTCTCCACTCACCATGATATGTTTATGTATCAAGCTGTAAATGGAATATTTTGGAAGAGAGAGATTTTATTGAGGTGTTATGAAGGTGCATTTCAATCATTGTCAATCTCGATAAGATAAAGTTTGCACTGAGTCACATCATCTCAGAGTTGGAAGGGATTTTAGGCATTATCTATTATTAGTTATTATTATTATTAATTCATTCCATATCTCAACCTCCATCTTAAGTAATCTTTCAGCTTTTGAAGATGGGGAGCTCATTACCTGTTTAGGCAGTCCATTTGCTTATGGACAGTCCTACTAATAATCTGTTTTTCTGCAACTTTTAGTCACAAAGATTAAGAGCTGTATGTAAAATTTACTTAAGTATTCAAAATCAGTAATTGTATCTCTATAGCCACTGGCTTCTTTTCCTTAACAGTAGAAGGAGGTTTGAGGCCTAGGAAAATCATCTCACCCAGGTTTTTATAGGCATGGTGGCAGAACTGGGGGTGGGGTGTGGGTCTGGCATTCTGATTACAGAACATTATTCTCTGAAGCAATAAATGTCTTTGCATCAAATATTTGCCACTCTTCAGTGAGAGCAAGAGAAAACAAATAAAAAGATCATTTTTGTAAACAACTGTGAAATCATGTAGGAGTCTATTTACCAAGGTGGAGAAAAATATAAATGAGCGTCCATCTTAAAGCAAGACTATAGATCTGGCATTTGTTAGTGTGTAGGAGATCAGCTCGTCACCAGGGGAACTCTGGGCGTTGCCTCACTGAATTCCCCAGAATCCTCTTTCTACATTACTCCCAATTCAGTTCAAATTATTGTATTTATGAAGTACTCATCATGGACCAGAAAGGCACTATACTAGGTGCTCGAGACAAAAGGGCAAAACCAAGAGGCTTAAACTCTCCTGGTGCTTGTGCTAACACAGATAACAGCAGTACCTTCCTCACAAGGAAGATGTGAATAGTTAACATGTGAAACATTTTTTGGTTGGAAAATATATTATTTATTAATGATTTGAAATTAGTTTCCATAGGACCAATTATCATTTCTATCTATCTATCTATCTATATCTATATCTATATCTATATATATTATATATACATATATAATATATATATATATCTTTTTATTTACAAGACATATGCATGGGTAATTTTTCAGCAAAATTTTCTGTTCCAACTTTTCCCCTCCTTCCCCCCACCTCCTCCCCTAGATGGCAGGTAGACCAATACATGTTAAATATGTTAAAGTATATGTTAAATACAATATATAACATGTGAAACTTTAAAGTGCTGTATACAAATGCTAGTAGTTATTATTGTTATTGTTATCATTTCAATAAATATAAACGAAATAAATTAATTACAAGGAGTTGGGGTAAGAGAGGAATCCAGAAAAGCCTTGTGGTGAAGGTGGCATTTGAGCTGGGCCTTGAAGAGAGTTAGGGATGGTAAGAGGTGGAGGTAAAGAGGAATAGAATTCCACACATAGGGCAAAAACCTAGCTAAGGTATCAAGACAGACAGAATATTAGCTATGGAGAACAGCAAGAAAAGCAGAATGGCTGGACTTGAATGAGATTTTTTCATTTAGATAATCCTCTGTAAGGCAGATTTCCTTAGGCCTTTTGAGCAGATGTGTGTCTCTTAGCTTGTTGCAGGTGGGAATTGATTCCTTCAGATATATTCATTATATTCATGTAGGTTAGAGTACTGTGCGAGATGCCACAGATATGTTTTACAAATGGTTAAAACCTTAGAGATATTTTAGAGATTATCTGCTTATTTTTTCCTATTTTTTATTATTAACAGTAATTTTTAATTTTCAAAATATATGCAAAGATAGTTTCCAATATTCACCCTTGCAAAACCCTGTGTTCCAATTTTTTCGCCCTTCCTTCCTCCCATCCCCCTCCCCTAGGCAGCAAGCAATCCATTATATGTTAAACATATACAATTTTTCTATACATATTTCCACATTTACCATTCTGCTCGTTTTTTAAGATGAGACAGAGATCCAGCAAATAAAGTCCAATGCCACAGTTGCACAGGTGGTAAATAGAAGCGCCACAACTCAAACCTATCAAGGAAATCTCCCTTCCCCCATAGGTTTGTACCTCGGCCCTTGGGACAGCTGAATAGAGCTTTTCTTCACAATTTAAAAAAGACATGAAGAAGCTCATAGAGCTCAGTTCTTAGCATTTAATTTAAAAGGGACAGAGTGGTACTATGAAAATAATATTGGGGGTTAGATCATATGGATTTGAGTTTTAGTTCTACCTCTTCCTAGCTGTTGTTTCATCTATCTAGTTCAATTTCTTCATCTTTAAATGCTTAAACATGGCTAATTTTGCAGGGTGGTTACGAGGAAAGCATTTTTTCCAAGTGCTATAAAAGGTGAGTTTTACTGTCTCTTTTAAATATATCCATATGGGTACACATTGTTCCCTTCAATAGAACCTACGCCTGTGGAGAGCAAGAGTTGTTTTACTTTTTGTCTTTGCAGTCTGATAGAGGCGATGGACCCCTTCTCAGAATAATATTTTAAATGCATAAAATGATATACATAGGATTATAAAGGAACCAATTATATTGAAATAGTTATATAAAAACATTTAAACCCCATTAAGAACCCCTTAGTAAAACAGTGTTTCTCCTGGGAATTATTATGACAAGGACAGACATTAAGTTAACTAGCTGGATGCCTGGATTTGATCCCTTGAGCCACCACTGACTCACCGTGTGACTTTATGGACTTAATTTGCCCTCTTTGTCAGTCAGTCAATAACTATTGAGCTCAGTGTTCCCTTGTAGGTGCCTTTGCAGATAAATGTTCTTTGTGTTGATGTGTGTGTGAACATGTGGATTTTTGAATAATCAATGATTAAGAGCATGAATTTGATTATGGAGGTAGTACATGAATATGTACTGCTGTAAAAATCTTAGGGTTTTGAGCCAGATGGGAATTAAGAGACTGAACTACTTAAGATTCTTATACTTATACATACTGGGCACTGTGCTAAGCACTGGGATTACAAAGAAAGGTGAAAGATAATGAAGGAAAACCACATATATAAAGGGTACTCAAAATGAGCATGATAAGGTCAGAGGGCTTACAGCCAAGTGGGAAGTCACAAAATCAGAAGAGTTCAGCCACTTGGAAAATAACAAAATTGCTGCCCTGGGCTTCCTTCTTAAATAGAAGAACTGGGAGGAGTTCTATATTATTTGCCTTCCACCCTTGCCAATCAAAGAAGGTGAGCTGCTCCAGGAAAAAAAGCTTAGAACTTTTGTGATCTTGCAAGATGATGAGATTCCTGAAAATATGAGGGAAAGCCTAGAATAGTATAATAGGTGGGAAATATCTTTGAGCTTCAGTTTCCCACTTTGTACTATGAGGAAAAGGGGAAAATCCATATAATGAGAATCCAGGAAGAGCACTGATACTCTTGGAAGGCAAGACCTTCTTTTCCTTAATAGCAGTCAGTAGTCATTAATAATTATTGAAAATGAACATATTCTAGAGAGTTCAAAGCAAAAAATTTCTTTGACTTGTCCAAATCCTAATTTCCCTGAATACTTGGTGCAATTTTTTTTGCCTTCCTATCCACTCCAGGGCACTTAGAGTCAGCTGGAGGAGAATACAGTCTTCTAAGAAGGTTAACCTTCAGAAGCAAGGGAGGTGAAGATTGAGTGGAGAGGAGAAAAGTTTGCAAAGTCTAGGTGGTGGGTGGAGCGCATGTCAGCTACCTCCCATCTTGCCTGGAAGAGGGAGAAATGCTAAAGATCTGTTTCTTCTTACAGTCCTCCTGAACTCAGGCCAGCAAGCAGGGTGTGGTTGTGTTGGGGGGAATGTCTTTAGCTTCCCGAGAGATGTATATTGGGGGTGGGAGGAGGGCCGGCTGAATAGATAATGACATCTTTCACCTGAGCTCTGATGCAGTAGCTGGTTCATCCGAATCCCCTTCCTGCCCAGGCTTGCTGGGGCTCTGGGATGGGAACTAGTCCTGGGATCTAGGTCTGCAAGACTGGGCCTGATCTGTCTCCAGAGGGAGTGAGTGTGTGGGTGAGTATATGTGTATAAATGGGGGTACAAGGAGTAGATGGCCCACTGTGAGCGAGAGGACACGGGTGTCAGTGTGTGTTCCTTATTTGGTGACTGGGAGTCACGAGTGCATGATCCTTGTGTTGGTGTGAATATGGATTTTTGAGTGAGTTTGATTATGGGGGTAGGTACATGAATGTGATTCTTTCGCCTGTGTGTCATGTACAGGCATTTAAGAATCATAGGGTTTTTTGCCAAATGGAAACTAAGAGATTGAACCACTTAAGTTCCTCGTGTTTGTACATACTCATACAACCAATCGCATTTATACCTGTTAACACATTCATTTTACAGATGAAGAAACTGAGCTGCAGAGAAGGGAAGAGGTCATAAAAGTAGTAAGTGGTATCCTGGCCAGATATCCAAAGCATCAGAGTTAGAGTCAGGAAGACTTGGCTTTAAGTTCTGCCTCCAAAGGCTTGACTGTAGCAAGTCATTTAACTGCTCCCTGCCTCAAATTCATCATCTGTAAAATGGGTGCCATAATAGCACCTATTTTACAAGGTTATTGAAAGGCTCATATGAGATAATGAATATAAAATACTTCGCAAATCTAAAAGTGCTATATAAATCTGAGCTGTTTATTGTTGTGTTCTTATCTTTCTTGATAGGGTCATAGAAATGGTCCAAGGACAGGTAACTATCTGGCTATTTATTTGATGTACTCAGACTTTCTCAGATCCATAAAATTACTGCTTTTTACAATCTAAAAAATAAATGAATGAATAAAGCTCTTAGTAATTGTTTAGTATATGCAAAGCACTCTGCTAAAGACTTAAAGTAAGACAGTGCCTGCTCTCAAAGGGCTAATATTGTAATGGGGGAGAGAACATATGGAAAGTTTCACCTGCAAGTTATCTGAAAAAGTTTAAGTCCTTAGGCAGTGAGAGCAAGGGGTAATGACTTTTTTGCCATTTTCCCCCTCTTCCTCCTCCTCCTCCTTTTCTTCTTCTTTATTCTCCTTTTCCTCCTCCTCCTCTTTTCTTCCTTCTCTCTTCTTTCCCTCTTCTTCCTCTTTCTCCTCTTCCTCTCCTCTTCCTTCTCTTCTCTTCCTCCTCCTCTTTTTTTTTCTTCCCCCTTCTTCCTCCTTTCTTCCTTCTTCTCCTCTTTTTTTCCTCCTCCTCCTCCTTTTTCTCCTTCTCTTCCTCCTCCTCCTCCTTTCCTCCTTCTCTCCTCCTCTTCCTCCTCTTCCTTCTTTGTTTTCGGCATTTGGGATTAAATGATTTGTCCAGGATCACATAACCAGTAAACGTCTAAGACGTTTGAAATTGAATTTGAATTCAGATCTTTCTGACTCCAGGACCTGTGCTCTATTCATTGAACTACCTAGCTGCCCTGATAATGCCTCTTCTTGAAAGTCATTAAAAACCATATTATGGAATGTGTTCTCCTCTATAGACTCTCCCGGAATAATTTTTAGGGCAATCCTAGTAGCAGGCAGGCTGATGGGGGTGACATATGTCTATTCTCACATAGTTTTAATTTCATCAACTATTTCTCTATGTTCATTCTAAGTATTTTGGAGATGAATATTGAGTATAGTGACAGCTATTAAAATGTTATTAAATTTTTATGGATCAGTATTATGGCCAGCCAGTTGTGAGCAGTAGTTCTATGTGAAAATACTCCTGTTTTAATATAATTTGCTAATTTGGCAAGGATATTTTGGGCTTTGCATTTGTTGAATGGGAAATTGTTGTCTGTTGGCTTTTGAAGACTATATAGATAAAGGTAGATCATTCTAACTTCCTGGTCATGCCTTTTGAGATGTCTGGTAGATGACAAATTTTTATGGCCTGCAGTACCATGTTGCACTTTTCATCCTTGTGCTGCATCATCTGCATTGATCAATAAGTCTGTCCTTCTTAACAATTCTAAACTTTTTTTAATGTCTGGTGGTACTAAGACCTACCCCTCTGTTTCTGTAGACAGATCAATATGATGAAGCTATTTGTTCAACATTTCTTGTATGCATCTTGCAAGCTCAATTAATGGGGATGCTCTCTATAGAGGGCCTTTTAGTCCCATCCTTGGATCTTAGCTATCCAAGAGGTTCTAAATGGAGATAAATCACTTTCAGTTACAGTTATTAAATTTAGTGGCATGTACCTGTTGTCAGTCTTTGCTATTGTTTGGTTGAACTTTTATGACCCTGTTTTGTGTTTTCTTGGCAAAAATACTAGGTTAGTTTGCTATTTCCTGAGGCAGAGTTGTATGACTTGCTCAGGATCACAAAGTAAGTGTCTGTGGCCAGATCTGAGTTCAGAAAGATGAGTTTTCCTGACTCCAAGCTCAGCATTCTGTCTGCTGTGCCACTTAAACTGTTCTGTCAGCCTGACTCCAAGCTCAGCATTCTGTCTGCTGTGCCACTTAAACTGTTCTGTCAGCTGTGGTCTATTTATTCCAAAAATGCTTTAAACATTTTAAACCTGTTTATAATGTGTTTTTAATAGAACATTTGCAGTATCAATTTTCTTCTTTTTGGATGAGAACATGTGAATCTTTATATAGCTGCCCTGGGAGAATGAGACCTACCTGTTTTTTATTAATGTGGTTTTGTTTGAATACTTTCTAGATCCATTGTTAACGATTTTATCGTGCTTGTACATGTGAAAATCAGCCAATTTTTGTGGCTCTGCAAGTGTTCTTCCCATTAAGTTTTGATTTTGGATACCCTAGGTACTCCCTTATACACACTCAGCTTCAACTTTCTCCTTGATAGCCTTAAACTTGATGTGTCTTCTTGGAGAAGACCAAGGTAATACAAATGTCACATGCATTCATCGATTTAGTCTGACTTCTGGATTCGAGCTTAAGGCTTTCAGTTTCCACTCTTTCTTGGCACACAGGCATTTTGTGCTACTGATAAAGTATAAATGATATTTATTTGATATTTTTGGTTATTTGGATATTGTTTATGTTATATGTCACTTATAATTATGTTATGTATATTGATGTTATATTATTATATTTTGATATTATTGGAGAAAGTTTCCATGAGATGAAGTAGCTATTTTAATGTCAGTCAGCTAGTAAGAATTTATTAAGTACCTACTATGTGCCAGACATGTTCATTGGAGACACAAAGGCAAAAGACAACTCTGCTCTCAAGAAGCTTATGGTCTAATTATGGAGAGACCATGTAAATAACTATATTAACGAACTTATTTTACCCAGGATTTATTGAAATTGATCAGTGGAGGGAAAGCATAAGGATTAAGACAGACTGTAAAGGCTTCCCATAAAAGGTAAGATTTTATTTGGAACTTGAAGGAAGCCAGGAAAGCAAGGAAGTGCAAGTGAGAAAGGTGAGCATTCCAGGTGTCAGGCAAAGCCAGAGAAAATGCAAGGAGCTGAGAAAGGAAGTCTTGTTTAAGGAACTGCAAAAAGGTCATTGTCACTGGATCACATAGTTAAAGGAGTGGATGGCAGAGAAGTAGAAGATGTAGGAAGACTGAAAAGATGTGATTTTCTTTGTGGCTAGAGAGTCTGATATTATCCATAGATATCTTGTGATTAATAAGAAGATTTCTTTGACCTGAGAGCCATACCCAGTTATATTCAGAATTGATTATAATGGATTTAAGACTATGCAGAACCATGATTAGATTAACTGTTTCCCTGGAAGAGCCCATGTTTTATATTAGCTATTCTCAACATTATTGTGATGGTGGCAAGTTTTAAATAAAAAAACAGTTTTTGGTATGCATTTTGAATATTCTAATATTTTCACTATGCTTGGCTCTGTTTTATCTTTTTTCAATTCTTGACTAATCCATGGGTGTGGAACTGAGTCAAAGATTTGCAATAATAATAAAATTGGCATAAATGTTATGTCACTTTCAGGAGGTTTCTTCAATAATCACCAAATAATAATGACATGCACTTTACACCCCTAGGACTTTTTGGCATTCCTCTTTTGCTCTTTGGCCAATATGCTGTTTTATTGTAAGTGTTTATAGATTTTTTTTGAGCAATACAAGTTGTGAATGTTTTGTGTAAAATATGTAAAGACATAATTGGCCTATATTTGAAGAGATTACTGGTTGCTCTCATTTTTTACTAATAAATGTGATGCCTCCAGTAAGAAAGATGGAATTAGGCTTACCACAGAGAGAAAGTTGTTGAAGTGCTTTGACTAGTAATTTATGGACTACTTTGCAGTGTTTTGAGCCAACAATTATGGATCTTCTCCAGACTCAATGCTTTTCAGTTTTTTGGAGAAGTAGCAGTTTAGTCGCTTCCCTTAATATTACTTCTCTTAAACTCAATATATAAAAAGATTTGTAAGATTCCTGCTTTGCATTTGATCCAAATTGTTATTATGTAGTGTTGGACTTTTTTTTTTATAATATAGAAGAGCAAAAATTTTCTGTTCTCTTTATTCAGGAGGTCCCTCTTTTTTTTTTTTTTTTAATTTCTTTGATTCTCATTCTTCTATGATATAATTTTTGATGCTGACTTGCTTATTTTACTCTTTGCACTGCATTTATTCCTTAACATACTTACTTTTGTTTTATGTTGTTGTTTTCCAGTTTCCTTTTTGCATATTTTTTTGTTCCCTTTATCTGAAGGATATAGTGTTCGAGCTGTCTAGAGAATGATGTAATCTTCTAATGTCTTTCTGGAGAAATTTGAACCTAAGTTTTCTGTCTTTAAATCGCAACACCCTATTGAACTAAGGGGAACAATAAGAACTTGATTTTTCTTCCAAATCCAATGCTTCTATAACTTGTTTTGAGGAATATTTCTAGATAACTTCACCTTTCCTCTTATCATCTTTACCATGCCAGTGAACACAGTATGTGCTATAGGAAATATTTTTGTGCTTTCTGTCAAATATTTTCCTGGAAAGTATTTCTTTATGATAATTTTAGCAAATACTAGACTTTTTGAAATATTATTTTGGTGTAATTAGTCTATTAATTGGACTCATGTCATCAAACCCTAAAAGAGCTTTTAGAAATTCCAATCTAAGTTCTATCTCTTTTTCAAAATCATTTAGATATTGGCAACTTTTTTTTTTTGTTTGTTTGTTATCCTGCTTCATTATCCAAAAAGAATTTTTGGAGTTTGTATTAAGTCTTGACTTTCAATGGCATCAGGTTCTTTAGCTTTTCTCTCCAGAATTACAGAACTCCTTAATTTTTAATCTGATTTCATTTAATATGGGTTTAACAGTGAAGCTATTATAATTACCCTGACTGTTTTTGCAGAATGTTGTTGTAACTCTTGGAACTGAAGATATTTTTGATGAAAAGCAGCAAGAAATGCTTGCCCCAAACTGGCAAGATGTATGAAGTTTTGTTATGATGTAATGTTGCTACATTATAAATTAACATCCATATCATCAATCTATTCCCTGCCATTTCAATCTGTTTGCCCCACTTGCCCCACTGTCAACATTCATTTGTACTCACTATGGTATTGACTTTTCTGATTTATTTCATAGTATTTTGCTTTCCTTTGGTGACAGTACACGAGTAAGTACCATTTGTCTTATTGTCCCTCATGTTAATCTGATCTTCCCTATTTCAAGTAAGGTCAGCTTTTAACCTTATGCTAACTTATCTGTTTCTTTGATTCTAGTATTTTATTTTTCCAAATACATGCTAAGATACTTTTCCACGTTCACCTTTGCAAAATCTTGTGTTCCAAATTTTATCTATTTCTTAGCTATATAGGAAAAAGTAAATCCCATTTGCCTGAACATTAAGTCATTAAATAATATTGTTGGAGCCCAGTTGGCTGGTGCCAATCTTTTTCAATATCATAATGGTTTCAGGGCATAGTAAGCCCCTGATGAAAAATATTGTGGCTGGCATTCTCTTACTTTCCCATTGCTGACAATGTAACGTGGGTAATGTATTGGGTTTTGAGGTTTTCGTTTCATAGAGCTAGATTTTGAACCCAGGTTCCTACTCCAGATTCAGTATTCTTTCTGATACATCTTGCTGCCTCTTATTTGCCACAATGGGATTTTGGGGGTAAAGTTATAATTAGGAACAAGGAACTTGAGTGAGCATATTAGAAGAAAATTACTGACCTTAAGAAGTTGATTTCATGCTTGAAGGATTTGAGATGGTCTTGAGTTCCTGTTCCAATTCAACAGCTCTTGCTTGATATGGGGGAATCATATTGAAGAAGAGACCAGGTACTAAGGAAGCCTGGAATGAGGAGAAAAACTAAGTTTCTTATTGAATGATTTTGGAGTCAGAAAACCTTGCTGTTATTTGATAACCCTCTGGCCAGCGATGTCTTTCCATTTTTCTGGGCTCCAGTTTCCTAACTCACCAAATAAGGGGCTTCTGTCCAATTCTAGTTCCTGTAATGAAATAGATTGGCTAGCTCTCTGATACAGTGCATGGAATTTGTTGATTTTCTAGTGTCTCCCATGATTCTGAATGTTATGCATAGGAAGCCCTGCTGTTTTCAGGTTAGGTTGAAATCCAGAGTAATTCCCAGAAAGTTGAGATCTTCTACTATATCCTTCCCAAAGTTCATAACAAAAGCCATCCCTTTCTTCGACCCCCTTAGTTATAGTCTTTAGGATAATGAGAATCCATTAATTTCAATAAATCACTCCTTTACCAGCTAATGGCCATTTTAATATAATGATAATTGAGGGAAGGAGAGGAGATAATTGTGCTCATAATGACCAATAAAATGGCTCTTCATAAACATTTTCTCTTTTACTTCTTGAGCAAAGTTAGTTCCTGATAAAATATCCCCTGGCTCCCTGGGAAAACTGTAGAAATTATTCACATCTGCTCCATGGTTGCTCAGTATTCAACTGAGGTTTGGAATTTGCAATGGTGTTACTATTTAAAACAAAACAAAACAAAACAAGCACATGCCTAGATCCTGAAAGAATTCAGGCAATGGATCCCCCCCCTCCCAAAAAGTAATCATTATTATGAATAAAATCTTCTGTTTTAGTCAGTAATTTGTTCTAAGTGTTGAAATACAAAAAGCAAAAGCAAAAATAGTCCCTGCCTACAAGGAGCATGCAGTCTAATAGAGGGAGACAACACATAGGAAAGTGGGGAGCTATCTTGATTTGGAAAGTTATAGAGATGGTTGATGGAGCCCTAGCAGAGTAGACTTACACATCCTTTCTAAGAGCAATGGCAGTGTTGATTTCATTATGGTCTCAGAATTGGAAAGGGTAATACAAAGAGTGCACAATGAAGTGACTACTGAGCAATAGGTGGCTAGGGAGTAAATTAAAGTATAGCTAGAGCTGCCCTCAATATAATGTGCCACAAGAGGCATGCACTTATTATGACAGCAGAAACTTGAGGGTAGACATTCTGGAGCTGAAAGAATTGAGTCCTCCAGGCCCTGGCAAGAGAGAGAATATACAAAATACAAAGCAGAGTAAGATTAGGATTGGATTGTAAAGGGGAAATAAAGATTTAGACAAAGTTTTCCAGGAAAGATTGAAGAAGGAGAAAATACTTTTGGCTGGAGGACGCGGGGAAAGTTTTGTAAAGAAGATAAGTAGGTGGCAATATATCTGTAAGAAGAAACAAGGTACAATGGAGTCTGGGAACCAGAGGATGCTAATATATAAAAAGGGGGAGGAGAGGGAGAAGGTGGTGCTCAGGATCATTGGATCTGGGGTAATGAACATTTGGGAATTTTGGTGGGATGAAGTGACTTCTGGAGATATAGTGCCTATGGCAGTATAAGACCTGGGTCACCAAGATTGGGAGATAGTCTAGAAACCAAAGCTTAGGACTACTTAATAGAACTAGAATTTATTTGCTTGGAAATAAATTATAGCAAAATAAAATTGTTTTCAAATAGATGAGCTTTTTGAGCTTCTGACTGGTCATATTCCTGGATTTGATTCTATAAAAATGACTTAAGTTTGGCCTGACTTTCTAATAGAAACAACTTTATAATAGGGTTTACATTGCTCATGAAGGATCTGATGTCCAACTTTTACAAAAATGGCCACAAGCACCATGTTAAACATGTAAAAAAAAAATTTAGTGAAATACAGATGATAGACTCATTCAGTCTAGAAGATAAAGCTTTCTGAAGTATTTTCCTCCATTTAACAGGGCAATAGAGTAACCAGGGACAGAAAGTTTTCACTGATATAATTGATATGTGATATATCTTTTCTTCTCATTTAAGCCCAGTTTTTTCTTTGAGTCAGAATGGAGAGGAATGTGTCCTCTGGAAATAGGGGAATCGGGAGGGCTTCTTTTGGGTAGTCTTAGGGCCACATGAATGACTTTTGAAGAAAAAGATCCAGGAGAATCTTAGTAAAGTCTTTCTTTATCCTTGCTCTCCCTCCCGTTATACCCTCTGCTAAAATTTGCTAAAATCTCTTAAATTTGAAGGATTTCTCCTTTTTTTCCATCAGTTCCTATCTTATATTAAATTAAATGTATGATTGAATTGGATCCACCCAAATCGAATATAAGTTCCTTGAGGTTGAATACTGTCATTTTTTTTTCTTTGTAAACTCATGCCTATAATAGATGTTTTTTAATTGAATTGAATATTTATTTGGCTGCCTCCTGTTTCTCATGATTAACTTCTCTATTGTCTATATGAAAGAAGACAAGAATAAGCATTTATTTATTTTAAAAGCTGAATTTTTTTTGTTTTCTTTTTTTCTGGTTATATATGTATATTAAGTTTTAAATACACATTTCTTTATGAATCATGTTGGGAGAGAAAAATCAGAACAAAAGAAAAATCACAAGAAAAAAAAACAGAAGAAAAAAGAAAAAAATGAACATAGCATGTGTTGATTTACATTCGGTCTTCATAGTTCTCTTTCTGGATGCAGATGGTTTTTCTATCCAAAGTTTATTGGAATTGCCTTGAATCATTGAACTGCTGAGAACCAAGTCTTTCTGAGTTGATTATCACACAATCTTAATGCTACTATATACATTGTTTTCCTGGTTCTACTAGTTTTGTTCAGCATCAGTTTATGTAAATCTTTCCAGGCTTTTAAAAATCAGCTTATTCATCCTTTTTTATAGAACAATAATATTTCATTACTTTCATAAACGTATAATATATTCAGCCATTCCTCAATTGATGGGCATCTATTCAGTTTGCAATTCTTTGCTACCACAAAAAGAGCTGCTACAAACATTTTTGCACATATGGGTCCTTTTCCCTCCTTTATGAGTTCCTTAGGCTACAGACCTAGTAGTGGTTGCAGGATCAAAGAGTACATACAGTGTTATCGCCTTTAAGCATAGTTCCAGATTGTTCTCCAGAATGGCTGGATCATTTCACAATTTCCCAACAATGCATTAGGTCCCAGTTTTCCCACATCCCTTCCAGCATTTATTATTTACTTTTCCTGCCATCTTAGCCAATCTAAGAGATGTGAGGTGGTACATCAGAGTTGTTTTAATTTGCATTTCTCTAATCAATAGTGATTTGGAGCATTTTTTCATATAACTATAGATAGATTTGATTTCTTCTGAAAACTCCCTGTTAATATTCTTTGACCATTTATCAGTCGAGTAATGACATATGTGCCATCAACTATGTGGGCACTGAAAATCAAGTTGTTGGTTTTCTAGCTATTAGAAATTGAGACATATTTCCTCAGAATTGGCTGGGCAATATGAGTTAATTCATTTGAATGTTGCTTGTCATGAATGTCATAAATAATAACTTGGCAATAACTGAAGGAGGATTGTATGTGTGATGCATTATGAATCAAATCTGGAAGTCGAAGACGTCCTATGTTGAACGGCTATCATAGGAAAGAGAGAATATGTTCTGTGGCTCCAGGAATGATGAGTGAAAGTTACAAGGAGTCAGGAAAGAGCATGGCATTTAGAGTTAGGGGACATGGGTTGGAAATCTCAATTTTACCACTTCTCATGCAATTTTAAGCAAATCACAATCTGAGTCTCAGTTTCCACACCTGTAAATTAAGAGTTTCTGTCTAGATGATCTTTAAGGCGCTTCTAGCTCTTGATCTTATTATGCTAAGACCGTTTTAATATTCAGAGCAACACAACCACAAAATGGATTGTTTTGTAAAGGAGTGAGCTCCCTTCATTGAAGGTATTTGAGCAGATTCTGGATGACAGATTTGTCAGGGAGGATTTTCTGTTAAGTGGGAGCTGAAACTAGATGAACTCTTAACATCTATCAACTCTGGGATGTTGGTTCAATTTTAATATCTTTTCTGGAGTATTTGGGTCAAAATACCTAGCCTTGCCTTCCTCCTTCAGGGAAAGTCAGAGTCCAGGTTTTGACCAAAGTACAGTAAGATACCGTATTTGGAGAAGGCAAGTAGAATTGTTAAGTGGAATGTGGACCACCCAGGCAGGTGGCTTAAAATTCAGTCTTCTCAGTGACAATCTTGTCTACCCAGGGTCAGTATATCTTTCTCCTGTTTAATCTTAGCCTCAGCTCCTGCTTCTGTCCCTTCCTATTGGCTTTCTAAAATCTAACATTATAGGACTCCCTAAATATTTAAAAGCAACTGAACTGGCTTTAATTACAAGCTAGTGAACTTGTCCTTTCTCTAAAAGGCGGGATAAAGAAATGGTGAGGGTAGGGCTGGTCAGTGGCTGGACTTTTTACTCAGTATATAGTTATAGGTTCTAGATAAAATCCATAAGGAAATTTGGACTATCTACAACGTGTTCCTTAAGGTTTAGACATATACTGGCTGTGTGACCTTAGACAAGTCTTTAAGGCAACTCTTAAGTTTATAAGTTGCACAGTAGGTGCATTGGAAGAGGAAAATTCCTCTTCAGAAGCTCTCGGTACAAGGGAAATCACAGGAAAAGTAAAAAACAAAGTAAAACAAATTGTGTTTTGTGTTTGTATTAGGCACTTGTGGGAGGACAAGAGAGAGAATTGACTAAACTGAGATGATGAGGTTGGGGACATATGCAGTTAGGAAGTTAGGAAGTGCTGCTTTTTGATAGACAGGGGGCAAGAAGCTCTGGTCATTTGGATGAAATCTTCAAAGCATTATGTAAATATGAATGGTGGAGATGTTATTATTGTGCTACAAAGAACAGAACAGGGAAGCTAAGTGATACAATGGATAGAGCATCAGGCTTGGAATTGAGAAGACCTGAATTCAAACTCGACCTCAGATACTTAGTAACTGTGTGACGCTGGTTAAAGTTATTTAATAACCCAATTTCCTCATCTGTAAAATTCACTGGAGAAGGGAAATGGCAAACTACTTCAGTATCTTTGCCAAAAAAAAAAAAAAAACCCAAATGGAGCCATGAAGAGATGGATAAGACTGAACAACAACAAAAATAATAGAAAACAGAATTTTATGGTAATTTCATAATGTTTTCATATCTATTATCTCACTGTACCCTCATAACAGCCTTTGAAGGAGACAGGGAAAGCATTCCTTTCCCCATTTGACAGAGGAAGAGCAGTTAATGAATGACAGAGCAAGGGCCCAAATCCATCATTGCTGAATTTAAGCCCACTGGACCTACATTTGGATCTCTGCAGTGAGGGGTGCCCTGCCTTCCTTGTGCTCTCTGCCAAGTGGGGAATGACATGTTTGCCCAGAGACCGTCCAGGATCACAGCAATGAGCTCATGTGCCACAGCTCAGGAAGCAACCGAGAGTGAAGACTGTCTGAAATTCCAGGCTGTGGGTGAGGAGAATTTCCTGCTTATGCTCAGGGGCCTCCCTATGTCAGCTGGTACTGCTAATGGACCAACTGAGAGGCCTGTGCTGTATTCTAATAACCCCATAGAGCTGAGCGGAGTTGGAGAGGAATAGGGGGAAAGCAGAGGAGACATGGAATGTGGATATGGGGAAATGTTTAACTCAAGTCGGAAATAGCCTTTGGAGTTTTATTTTAAACTGGTAGTTAGGGGGTGGAACGGCTTGGTTTGCACAGCCTCATTCCAACCCAGGTACCTACCAGCCTCCCCCCTTTTTCTGTTTCCCCAGAACTGGAGGTAACCAAGTAATTTTTTAAAAACCAATTTCTACTTTCTGAATTCTCCGGGAAGGCATGAGAGGGAATGGATTGGCTCTTGCTTCCTGCTGGGGGGGGCGGGGGGGGAGGAGAGAAGGGGGCTGGATTTGGCCTGGCCAGTAGAAGTGCCTTCGGAAGCAGTATTTGGAATGTGTTCATTTGGGATCTCAGAACACCTTAGAAGCAGTCCGTATAAGTAATAGCCTATCTTTCATTTTGTCTATAAAGAGTCGAACTATGAGACTTTGAATGAAGTTTTCCCCTTTTGTGATTGATACTTGATGGATAACCAGATTAATCTTATAATTGGAATACAATTTTAATGATGATAATAATTGACATATGGCATTGTAAAGCTTACAAATTAACTTATATACATTTTTCTTTGTTCATCATAATCTTGTGAGGTAGCTGTTATAGTGACATTTATATGGTCCCATAGAGTTTACAAAATAACTTGTATACCTTTTTCTTTGTTCTCCATCATGATCTTGTGAGGTAGCTGTGATAGATATGATTATCTTCACTTTACAGATAGAGAAATTGAGGTTCTGATAGGCTACCCAACTTATAAATTTTGAAGTCTGAATTTGAACTCACATCTAAGATCTACTCCAGCTCTAGATCTATGATCTTATGAAATTACTCTCTCTGTGACATTGAGTAAAGTCACTTAACTTCCTTAGGGCTCAGTTTTCCTGTACTGGAAACAATAGAATTAGAATAGATTATATCTGAGGTCATACAAGTGCTAGATTGTTGTGAACCTCACAGTAATTGCTCTTGGAATTCAGAGACGTTTATAGATCCTTAGAGTTATTGCTGGGAGAGACCTCAGGCCATCTAGACCAACTACTTTATCTTATGGAAAAGAAAAAAAAAAAAAAACCCTAACAGAAGTGATCACAAGTGCCAGAAAATCACAAATGCAGCAAGTAGCAGAGGCAATCAGATCAGGTGCATGCTAGGCTGCATCAAACATAAGGGAAGGAAGAATTTTAGTTCTGCAGAAAAAGAAGAAGAAGCTTTTCTTCTATACTCTGTATCTCTGTTGCCTGGAATACTTGAAATCTTTTACCTGATGCCTGTTTATCCCTTCTTTTCATAGTCCAGGTGCTGCTGCTAATTCTCAGAGTAATTGAGCTACTGTTTGAAATTTGCTTCTGGGGATTAAAGTTAGAGCTAAAGAAAGATTTGGGGGATAAGAAATTGCTGGGAAAACCTGAGTGATAAATTCAACCATCCCAGGGCTTAATCTGCCCCTTTTTGAAGCAGATATTTGACTTTATACTGGAGGTAAGATAGAAGAGATAGTCGTGTTTGCAAATTCTCCTCCAGTCATCCCATACAAATACATTTTGGTCCCCCCTCTCCCTTTAGGTCTTCAAGTTTTTGTGGGCAGGAATGCAATTTTCTCCATTTCAGTGTCTCCTATGGTAGCTAATTAAGCTGGGTGCTTGGGAAAAATAGCCTAGATAAACTTTGTTTGGGGATCCCCTGTGGTATACTTTGGCAGTGAGAGTATTTATGACCCACCCTGACCCTAGGCTGTTCCTTAGTTAAGCTTTGATGGGCTGCAGTTATCCCAGGTAGGACCAGTGACTGCTGGAAATGGAAGGGAATTCTTTGGTGAGCCCCCCCTCCCCCCCCCCCCAAAGAGTAACTCAGATAGATTTGGGCTGTCCAGGCTGTAAGGAGATGGGGAGGAGTCGGCCACTGTGACTCCCAAGACACTGAACAGCCCACATCCAGGGCATATAGACCCTATACATAAATAATGATCTTGTCCTTATGAGTCAGTGATGACTGCTTCTCACAAAGGCTTCTGGCAGTGCTAAGGATGACCTGGCAAGGAAGCTGCCTTCTCAATGTTATCACTTAGAGTATCTTGATGAAAGAGACTAGGAGATTTGAGGTCACATTCTGGCTTGCTAGCTGCATGATCCTAGGCAAGTCAGTTCCTCTCTTTGGGCCTCAGTTTTCTTGTCTATAAAATGGGAATAAATAATACTCCTGTTGCTGGTCTGCTGTCTGTCTATCTATCTTTTGTCTTTTATTTCCTCTAACGCTGAGCTCATTCACTTTCTCTAGATTCTTGATTTGCTCAGCATGTTCAGGATAGAGTCTCATTAAATAGAGAAGACCATCAAAGCTAACAAGTCCCCTAACTCGGGGCTTCTTAAACTCTTTCTACTTATGACCCCAAGACAATTTTTTTTACTGAGTTTAAATATATAATAGATATAAAAATCAAACACTTACTGATAAAAATCATAATTTTGCAACTTCCCCCCTCCCCCCATTCAATTAGGACACCCTATAGGGAGTTTCAAACCACAGTTTAAGAAGCTGGGCTCTCTCCTACAAGGTAATTCCCCCTACAGGATTAAAAGCTCCTGGGCCCTTCTGGGCCATATCAAAGGCTTTGTGAGTATGACTATAGCTATGAATTAAAACAATATGTGAATGGAAGAGAAAAGAGAATTGGAAATATACTATGCATCATTAATCCTGGGATTAGAATCAAGAGTTTCTTAAGAGCTCTTGATTGCCCATTAAAGTCAGTTCAAAATGCTTCCCAAATATTTTTGTGGTGCTTTAAGGTTTTCAAAGTACTATAGTAACCATGTGATGTAGGTTGTATAAATGTTTTTATCTTCCTTTTATTAATGAAGAAACAGAAGTTCTGAGAAATGAAGTGATTTGCCTAGGGCTTCATAAATGGAGATGTCTCATGATTCCAGTTTAATGCTCTATCCACTATTCAACATTTCCTTTAGTGATGAATAGGGCTAGTGACCTCCAGATCTAGGGTCAGGGGATGGAGGATGCATAGGAGCATGGATTGGAGGCTAGAAGGCACCCTGGAACTTATTTAGTTCAATCCCCTCATTTTAGAGATGAGGAAACTTTGGCCAAGAGAGAGATGTACCCAAGGTCACAGAGAGTAGTAAATGATAGTAAACTCCTTTAGTCCTGATGCTGTAAAAATGCATTTCTTTCCAACTGAATAGAACCTTGGATTTCACAAAAGACTTTCCCATTCACTCTGTCATTGATCCTCACTCTAAGAAGATAATACTGATATTCTCATTTTCATCCTATAAAAATGAAGACTTTAGTCTCAAGGGTTATGGCTTGCCCAGAACCTCATCATCATCCACAGATTCACTTACTTTTTGAAAGGCCCTCTGCTAGGGGAAGATAAAGAATCTGTAATTCAGTTCAATTTAACTATCATTTATAAACCAATCAATCACTAGACATTTATTAAGCACCTACTACGAATCAGCCACTGTGGATGAAGACAAATGTGCCCACTATGGGCATAGGGAGCAGTGGGAATAAACATTTATTAAACTTATACAGTGTGCCAGGCACTAGGTTAAATGTAAATATCATATTTGATTCTCACAACAACCCTTTGAGTTAGGTGCTGTCATTTTCCCCATGTTACATTTGAGGAAATTGAAACAGAAATTAAATGATTTGCTCATGCTCATCCAGCTAGAAAGTGTCTGGGATTGGATCTGAAATCATGTCTCCCTGACTCCAGACCCAATGCTCTGCCCACTGAGCCATCCAGCTGCCTCTACTATGTACAAAGAAACCATTACAATGGTTTCTCATCTTCAGGAGCTTAGGATCTAACTGTTCACACATTGAGTCAATGATGGAACCTGGACTTACAATTCAAGTTCTTCCCATAAGAAAGAATCTAGTGATCTTTTCATATGGGCAAATAAATAAAAACTCAAAACAAAGTAGCAGCAACAAAATCCCCCAAAAAACAAAACAGAAAAAATCCTGAGCATCTTCTTGAAAACCTTTTGGCCTCAAACTCTGACATATCCAGTGGGTGAAAGCTTGAACAACACTTTACCAGCCATCAGCAAGGAAGGAGGAGGGTCTGTTTCAATTTCTCTAAGGGACTTAGAGGCTCCAATCTCCTTCTGAGAAGTAGCTTCGCAGTCAGGAAAGAGGATCTGCCAAGGCGAGGGCAGAGCCACTGGCAGGTCGGTGGCCACAAAGGAGCAGGAATCATCAGATGGGATGATTTGCTGACCCCCAGATCTCTAGCACTGTAGTCCTGGCTGGTGACTTCACATTAAACATAAGCTCATATGTGCACACACATTTTTGCTCATCACACAGTCCTCTCAGCTCTTTGTCCTTTCCATCAGAGAGGACACAGAGATCAGGCAGGGAGAGCTGGGGCAGTGTCTGGGAAGCCATAAAATCCGCTGCTTGATGGGAAATTCAGGGTTGCTGTGCCAAACCATTTAAGTACAGAACTGAGCCTGGCAGGGAAAACATGTATCTCCCTCCTCCACCTCAAACCTGTGAAGTCTTAAAGCTGGAAGGGACCTTGGAGATTTTCTAATCCATTTATAGAGCAGGAAAGTGAGGTCCAGAGACAAGTGAACTTGCTCACAGTCACACAGCAATTAAGTGACAGAGATAAGACCCTAACCTTGGTCTCTGGCTTTTTAAAAATATACCTCCCACACATCATGTTCCTTTGGCAAGGTGGAACAGCAATAATTAGCAGCTTGGCATTATAACCACCGCAGCAGGGAGGTAATAACTCCCCCCACCAAGAAAAAAGAAATCTTGGCCAGTTTGGGCTGTTTCTTCTCCCTTTCTGCCTCTTCTCTTCCCTCCCCTTCCCCAAAGTCTCCCCAGAAGAACAGCCACAACAGATTTTACCCAGCCTTTCAGGTCCCCATGTGCCAACAAAGAGGGGGAAGAAGCATCAAAACTGGTTTTGCTCATTGATTTTGACTGGTACCATTTAGCTTTAATTAAGATCTGGTTTCATACAATTCTGGTAAATGACATGTCAGTTTTGGGGAAAATACTGACTGCTTCCTGCAGATCTTTGTGCTTTTCCTTGGCTGAGGAAGCAGCTAAAATGGCTCTGCCCTGGAAGGAGGGATTCTAGCCTGGGTTACGAAAAGGAGAATAAGTGAGACTTTGTTTTGACTTCATTTCTCTACTGCTGAACATACACCCTGTTTATTTTTTAACAGAAGGAAATCTCCCCCCACCCTTTTTTTTTTTTTTTTTTTATGCTGCTTGAAATAGCTACACCCCCTGCCTTTAAACAGGAGTATTTTGGTCCCTTCAAAGAAAGAGGACTCAGGAGGGAGCCAGTTCTATTTGAGGACTAAGAGAATGGCTAAGCCTGGGGTGTTTAGAACTCTCCCTTGCCATTCAACCTCTGGGAGAGCCAGAGGAACAGCCAGCCTCTTTATCACAGCCTGGGATGAGAGTCAGGACAGCTTTCCTAACAACTTACAATCTAAGATCAGAGTGCAATTTGGGGAAACCGAGTCTGTTCTTCCTGCTCTGTTAATCCAGCTGTTCTGACACCCATACTTTCCTCATCTGTAAATGGGAATAAAATTAGCATCTACTTCATAGGATGATTGTGGGGATCAAACAAGATAATGAAAGCATTCTGCATACCCTAAAGAGCTATTTAGCTATTAATAAGTTCCAGGAACCTAATAAGAAAGAAAAGTGAGCTTCATGGGGGATGGATGGGCTTTTGCAGTTGTCCTGCTGCACAGATGGGAGCACCCCCTCCCTCCCAAGGACTCCCTTTCTCAGATATTCTACTGTGTCTCTCATAGGGTTATGGGGTTTAGAGTTGCAAGGGATCTCAGAGGCTATCTACTCCAAACCCCTACTTGCACAGATGAGAAAACTGAGGCCTAAAAAATTAAAGTGACTTGCTTAGGATCACTCAGCTAGTAAGTAGGCAGTATTTGAACTCAGGTTTTTGAACCCAAATCACTACTATTCTCATTACACTTTAACTGTCATTTCTCACCACAGAAATAATAAATCCTATTATATTAAAATTTTAACATATGATCTTACGTTGTTTTGGGGAATTATGTCTTTTGTCCCCAATCAGGGTGTAATTTCCTTGAGAATTTTGGGTCAATACATCTTTAATATGACTTATTGAAAAAGCACACAGACCCATGAAACAGGAAGAAATAATCTTAGAGAACATAAATTTTGAGGACATAGAATATGGACTTTGAGAGCTGGAGAAACACCTAAGAAGCTCAGAAAGGACTTTGGAGATCACCTGGTCCTTCTCCAGCTCATTTTATAAATGAGGAAACTAAGGCAAGCAGGTAAGTGATTGGCTCAGAGTCACACAACTAGTGTCTGAGGTGATATTTGAACTCAGACATTCCTGATTTCAAGCCCAGCCTTCTATCCACTTCACCTTCTAGCTGCCTCTATTTTTCCCATTTTACAGATAAGGAAATTTAGGCAAGGATTAAGTGATTTGCCTAGGATTATACATCTAATATATATCTGAAGCTGGATTTAAATTCATGTCCTCCCCATTCCAGTAATACATTCATTGTATTACCTCTGCTTCTTCCTACCTGGGCAGTCACTTTACTTCTCTCATCTGAAAGAGGAGATGCTAGATAACCTATAAAGGTCCCTTCCACCTCTTACCCCATGATTTAGGATTCCCTGTTCAATCCTTCCTCTGACACCTGTAGGGATTAATTTCAGAGACAGTACAAGTACTGAGGTGTTGTGTGGGGGCAGATAGGCTAGAAGCTCAGGGTTTATTGGAGGCAGGATGGGTAATATTGAAGGCCCATTTAGCTCTCTTAAAAGAATCTGTCTCCTGTGGGCTCTGACCCAGCTAATGAGGAATGAGGTGAAGTTGAAATTGTCTCTTGTGCTAGGAAAGGCGGAGTCAGAAGAATTGTAGAGGTAGTTGCCTGAGGCAATTGTTATTTAACGGTGATGAGGGTTCTCATAAGCCTGTTCTCCTGGGCTCCTGCTACTAGGGCCTCAGCCCTGGCTCCTCAGCTTGGCTGGCTAACCTCGTTCTTGCTGAGAAGGAAAACCAGCAAGGACTCTTTGGCTTTATCCCTAGTTAGAAGTATGGTTCTGTTTTGTCCCTAGTGGGGCAGTTAGAACTGTTGGGGTTCAACGGAGACCCTAAAAAGGTTGGGGTTCCAGACCTTTATTGCGAGGTGCCTGAAAAGAATTTGCAGGTTTGGATCCATCTCCAAGTCAAAGGGCAAAGTTTATTATGATTGTAATGCCAATTGAAGTGGGCTAAGTTCCAAAAGAATTTAGCAAAGAACTAGAAGCAAGAAGATAAATTTACAGGAAAAAAATAGAAACATCAGGTGTTTCATGTCACTGGTAGGCTAATTTTATGGCTTAGAGATGGAGTTGCACCCCATTATTGAATCCTTTGGCTTATATTGTCTTAGAAACTTTGTTAATATTGACCAATAGATTGTTATTTGACAGCCAGTATTATTTGTGGAACTACAGCACTCCCAAGGTCAGGTAGTCTTAGGGTTATTGCTCCTCCTAGGAGCTACATATATAAGAACCACAGATTCTGAATGTTATCCTTGGAAGATACCTTGTCTAGTTCAACCCTCTCAATTAAAAAATAGAGGAAGTGAGACCCCAGGGGAAATAACCCATAGTATCATCTCTTTTTACAGATAAGAAAACTGAGGCATGGAGAGATTTAAGTGATTTCTCTAGGATTCCATAGCTACTAAGTGTCTATAGTAGCATTTGAATCCAAGTCTTAATTCCTAAGTCCAGAGCTCTGGGGGCAGCTAGGTAGTAAAATGAATGGAATGCTGGGCCTGAAGTCAGGAAGACCTGAATTCAAGTCAGGCCGCAGCTGTGTGACCTTGGGCAAGTCACTTAACCCTGTTTGCCTCAGTTTCCTCATCTGTAACATGAATCAGAGAAGGAAATGGCAAAACTACTCCAATATCTCTCCAAGAAAGCTCCAAAATGGGATCATAAAGAGTTGGACACAATGGAAAAATAATTAAATCATTTGAAACCAGTTGCAGAACTAGGGCTCTATCCTCTATCCCAGAAAACCTCTTCTGATGTGCCCCAGGTCACCAAGTAAGTTAGAAGAGGAAGCACTCGAACCCAGCTGTCTCCTGAATAGCTGCTGGGGTTTCAGTTTTTAAAGAGCCATTCAGGACAGTCAGCAAGAGCCCTCTTCCTCACTCCCTGCTGTGACTTGGAAGCTTCCCAGGTCAAAATACTCTGGTATTTCTAAACTCCCTGCTCCAAGACTTTTCTCCCTTCCCCCCCCCCCCACCTGATAGTAAATATTATAATCTGATTCAGTGGGTGTGGAATCTGCCTCCAATTTTGAGACACTCAGATTTGGGAGTGGGCTTGCTGTAACCTCATAGGGTAGGGTGAGTAGGAGCCAGGGAAGGGGGCAGGAGTTTGTTGCCAATCGATGTAATTAATGGGATTTCCCCCCAACCCCCTCTGTTGGGTAAGACTTTAGCTCTTTTTGGTTGACAGGGGTAAGGGGTAGGATGGGTCATGGTCATTGCATTTTTTTTTTTTTTTGAGTCTTAAATCCTTTGACTTATGGTCTTGCCCTGTCTCTGCTGCTGTCTTTCTTATCCGCAAGTTTTTCTGACTTTCTGACTGAATATAGGTATGTATGGTATGTACCTGAAGGTAAAGTTTCCTTTAAACAGTCACAGGACAGCACGAGTGCCAAGGGAATCCTTGTCTGAGCCATAATTTGGAAGCCAATCCATTTTGGCCCATTCTGGGGGTTCACTGTGTTATGGAGATTAAAATGGAGATGAGACTGGAGATAGGGAGGAGAAATAGCTGGCTAGTGTTGTGTCAGACTGCTAGGATTGGATGGGAACTCTCTAGCTAAAGAATGGGGTGCCAGGGCTGCCATATGTATAATTCCAAGATCTTTATTGATATCCACCCTCATAACCAAAATAATGCTCATTATCTCCATTTGCTAGATGGAAAAACTGAGACAAAAAAGTCTGTTCTAGATTTAAGACGTAAAAAAAACACAGGGAAATAGAAAGACTGAGTTCTACCCTAAAGATTCATCAGGGGATAGTGCAGGTAGAGCTACCAAATTTTTTGGTCTCTGTCCTCCAGAATGATCTTGAAAGAAATTCCTATTAATCTAATGTCTTTGTGGATATCAGATAGGAAGGCACTCTGCTGGAAACCAACAGAGTTTTATCCTTTTTTTCACTATACGTGATGTGGCCAGCCCTGTCCTGGATAGTATGGAAATCTCATTCCAGCATGCTTATGATCTAGATGGAGTGAGTGCAAGAAGACACCTGTGGGAAATGCTGTTGTAGGATGCTATGCTTATATCAGGCCTAGAGTAAGTAGGGCTTTGTCTTGTAAATCGAGCCATTAGTAATCATTAGTAAATTGAACATTTCCCGTGGCCTCATTCTGCTTCTTTCTTGACTGGCCCCCACTGCTGATCTTCCTTCTGAAATCACCTTCCATGTTACTTTGAATATCCTGTATGTACAGTTTCTTACACGTTTGCTTCTCTATTAGAATATAAGCTCCTTGAGGATAGGAGGACTGCTTTTGCCTTTCTATGTCCCTGCGGTACTTGGCAGCGTATCAGGGACATAATGAGCACTTCATAAATGCTTTTTGACAGACAGGCACAAGTATGCACAGGTATATATAAATGTATGCTAATGCTCTAAGGATGTTCCTTCCCTCTGAATGTGGATCACTCTCCCCCAGCTGCCGAGAAAGACCACCTGGCTAACAGTAACTTGTTTTACATAGAAATATGTTTACAAAGGAAGGAGAAATGAAGGGCCACCCTTTCTGTCTTCCTTGCCTCTTGGGAAGGTAAAAATTGGGCTGTGTGGAGGGGGCCACTCAGTGACATGGGCCCCATTTTGACCTGTCTTATCTTGGTCATTGTTGATTCCAGACATACCCAGCTCAGGCTGTTCCAGCTCCTCCGAGAGGGTTCCATCCACTCCAACCAAAAGTGATTGGCTTCCTTTGCCCCTTCCTTCCTGTACTGGGCCTTTGGGTCTGACTCTGGGCAAGTCCCCACACCTGTTTCTCCGAATTTAAAATGAAGCTGTTGGATTAAATGGTTTTATGATGTCTCCCAGTCTGAATTCAGAGTCTGATATCTTTCTTTCCTGTGGTTCAATGGCCTTTGCTTCAGAAGTAAAAGGAATTTAATCAGAGCAGAGCAAGCTCAGCAGAGGAATGGCCTTTTGCTGAGAAGAGCCTTGAGCCTGTTGTTGATTGTGGTTATGAGGAAGAAGGGATTGTAAAATCCACCTCGTTGGAAGCTGACTCCGGAAGAGAAAGAAAAGCATTAAGACCCACGCAAAAGCTAACGTGTGTTTCATTAAAAGGCATTAGAGTCACGCTGAGCAGCCTCTCTGCGCCTCTGCAGTCTAATAACTGAACTCCATCTCTTCCCTTCTCTGTGCCTCATAGACTGCATCTGGAAAACGAGCTAGTTCAGTTAGCCCATTCTCTGTCTCATTTTAGGTCTGGGGTGACCAAGGGGACTCATGGGGATACTGAGCACATAGGCACTTATGGGAGGGCCCTTGACTTAGGCCATAGGACTAACCAGAAAATTATTACGGGTATAAACTATCCTAGCTATTTTAGGTAGAGGTTTGACTTTTTCTCTCCCTTTTCTCTACCAGTCTTAGCCATTTATTAACCTGCTGTTATAGGCTTTGTTCACAATTAAAAGTGTAACAAGGCTGGTTTGCCTCACCCTTTGGGGCCTGGGGAAAGTCCTAGAGAGAGGTCGGGCTTGGAATAATTGGGGCCCCTGGGGCTGGGGGAGTCAGGGCAGCATGGGATTTGGGAGTGGAGATGGGAGGCTGGACTAACTGAGCAAGCTGAAGAAGGTGGAAGGAGCTGGCCCCATCATCCTCAGGCAAAAAGATAACCTGTGTCTGTCTTTTATAAGCTGGGCTTCTTAGCTCATAGATTTAAAGCTGGAAGGGACCTTAGAGTTAATTTAGGCCAACCCCTTCAATTTACAGATAAGAAAACTGAAGCCAGGAGGTAAAGCGACTTTTCCAGGGTCACACGGCTATGAAAAATAACTAGCTAACGTTTATATTGTCCTTTTCTGCAAAGTGTTTTACATACATCATTTTGTTTGATTTTGAAAACAATAATCTGTGGGTAGGTGCTATTAAGATTCTCATTTTACAAACTGAGGCTTGAAAATATTAAATAACTTGTCCAAGGTCATACAACTAGTAAATATGAGCTGAAACTTGCTCCCACATCTAACTTCAAGTCCAGTATGCTATTCCCTGGGTGGTCCTGCTTCAGTCCTACTATAGCTCACATTTGTGAGTGCTTTCTAAGCAATAGCTCTGTGAGGAAGGCAGGGTAATCATGTTTAATTCCTTGGTTCATAGCTAGTAAATGACAAAGCTGAGATCTGAACTGAAATCTCCTGGGTTCAAGACTGGTGATTGTTTCACCCCACTAAAATGCATCCTGTACTGTATATATATCTTATCTCTGTCTCTCTCTACTGCATTGGCTATCAGGGAGATAAGTGGAATTAGATTAACTCTGTTACCCAAAGGCCCAGTATAGGAAGGAAGGGGCAAGGGAAGCCAACCACTTTTGGTTGGAGTGGATGGAAACCTCTTGGAGGAGGGGAAAGAGTCTGAGCTGGGTATGTCTGGAATCAACAGTGATCAAACATAACTCAGATTATGTTGGTGAATAGACATTTTTTTGAAAGTGGAGAAAAGATGTATGAATCAAAAGTTATATATCCTGTCCCAATTCCCAAGTGTCCAGTTCCCATTCTGTTACTAACTTCCTGTATGATCTTGGGTAAATGATGTTAAGTCTTTGGGTCTTACTTTCCTCCTCTATCAATTGAAAAGATACAGCTCTACCAAGGTCTCCTGCTCTCTGAATTTTCTCCCTCCAAATCTCCTCACTGCATTAAGAGCCCTCCCTTGGGGGGCCACATACCCCTGCCTTCCATAGTCACTACTCTGGGCTGAACTTCCATCAGGGAGAAGAGATATTTCAATTTAGGGAAATGCTTCAGACTCAACATTGATACTGTGCTCCTGGGACAATCTCTCTTGTAAGTTTTTTGGAAGACAAAAGCTCCTTGAAACAGAGGAAGAAACACTGAGAAGTTGAGAGTGGCTTTAATTTGCTGCAGGAACTTCCAGCTGTCTTTGATACTGGATCCTTCTTAGGAGAGAATGTGTATTCTGGGAGTTGACCCAGGAGCTTAAAGGGGAAGAAGAAAGTTTAGTTTGCCATACTTCTCACCTCCCTGGTGGTAGCTCTTGTGGGGTCTCACTCAGCCTCTCTTTGCCTCCCGTCTGAGAGAACTAAGGAGGATAGAATAAGAAAATCAAGCATTTGTTTGATACTTTAAGGTTTTCAAAAAACACTTTTCATACATTATCTCATTTGTTTTTTACATTCACCATGGGAGGTAAGTGCTGTTATTATTCCCATTTTACAGATGAGGAAACTGAAGCAGACAGGTTAAATGCAAGTTAGGCCTTAGTTCAGGCTTTCCCGACTCTTTTTTTTTCCTTTTTTCTTTTTTAATTATATCTTTTTATTTACAAGACATATGCATGGGTAATTTTTCAGCATTGACCCTTGCAAAACCTTCTGTTTCAAATTTTCCCCTCCTTCCCCCCACCCCTACTTTCCCGACTGGACCAAGAGTCCTGACCAACAATGCATTGGATTTAAGAATTGATGTCCTCTAGATGATTGGAAAAAGAGATGGATTAGTTACGTAGAAAGAATAAAGAACAACAGAATATGGGCAGCCTGAGAGCTATATGGATACTTTAAAGACCAGAGGAAGCCTTCCAGTGAATTGGCTGAGTTTTCTATGGAGGATTTATGAAAAGACATAGATGGAACACAGCATGAGAAAGTGTGTGGATGGTAATCTTACACTAGTGAATCTACACACTTGAGATTATCAATACAATATCTAGTCCATGGCTGGAGTTGGAATGTTTGAAGGGAATGAGGTTTACTTAAAAAAAGATGTAGCTGAATAAAAAATCTTTTATTAAATATTATATACTAATACAGTTATTGGGATTGGAGATAGGAAGATCTGAGTTCAAATGTGGTCTCAAACACTAGTTGTGTGACCCTGGCCAAGTAATTTGATCCTTTTTGCTTCAGTTTCTCCGGTAAAATGAGCTAGAGAAAGAAATGGCAAATCATTCTAGTATCTTCGGCAAGAAAACCCCAAGTGGGATCACGAAGAGTTGGACACAATTGAACAACAAAAAGCAATATTAAGATAAATTTGTTGATCCTCAAAATCACGCAATGCATTCTAAACCAAATAATAATAGCTTTGAGATTGTCATAATTTAAAGCTAGAAGGGAACCTTTTCCTTCCACATTTTACAGATAAAGAAACAGACTTTGAGGGTTAAATGCCTTGTTAAGTAAGGCTCACTGCAGCTAATTAGTAACTGAGTTGGATTTGAATTTAGGTCTTCCTCACTTCAAATCCAGCATTTAACCTCTGGGCCACACAACCTCTCAGTAAAGCTATAAATATTTACTAGGTACCATGTTCAGTCATTGTATTAGTTACAAGAGGGGATCAAGGAAGGATGATGGAAGATGAAGAAGGTCTCTCACTTCCAGGAGTTTAGTCTAGTTAGTGGAACATTTTATGGATGTGGACAAAGAAGCAGATTTTAGTGTGGCATATGATTTTTAAAAATGATAAAAAATAATTAGAGCTGTTCCCCAATGGAGTAGCCTCTATCATGAAGTGCTTGGTCCTTTATCTCTGCAGGTCTTTGAACAAGAGTTGCACATCCCTTCATTAAGGATATAGTACAAGGGATTACAAGTTTGGAGTAAGATAAAATGTGCTCTAAATATGTATAATGGCTTAGCTAGTGTATTGGGTTTTTTGTTTTTTTTAAGATATTGATCACCATCCATTAGTCTGGACTGTTCTTTGTAATATGCTTTGAGAGCTCTTTGTTGTAAGGGAACTGCTTGAGCTGAAGATGTTACAAACTCTCCAAGTAGATAAAAGACATTGGGATTAAGCATTAACTCATTCAACCAGCTCTCTTAAGTAGTTTCTGTGTGTCAGGTACTGTGCTAATAAGCATTGGGGATAAAAGTGAAGCAGTTTAAAAAGTTCACATTTCTAACAAGAAAGACAGCTGTGAATAACCAGCAGGTGTCTGTGTTTGTATGGGTTTGGAGGTTCAAAGTGGAAAGCAAAAGTGAGAGGAATAAGCACTTATTCTCTCTTTTGACCCCCTTTCTGGCATTCTTGGAATAGCCAATCTTCTCAAAATGTAGTTTTCTTTTCTCACTAGGTAGGTCTACTCCTTAATTACCATTCTTGCTTAACTGAATATTTTGAAGCGGGGAGGGAAATGGAGGAAAGCAACAAGGGGGAGGACAATAACTCATCTCTTCCTCTTGCTTAGACTTCCTTGACTACCTACTCTATGGTTTTAGCCTGAGGGGCAGAAGACAATTCCAGTTTCACTTCTCTTTTGGGAAATTTGTTGAAACCACTCAACAAATCATAAAATTCTCTGTCAATGCTTAGTACCCACAAGCTAGTAAAAAAAAAAGAAAAAAAGAAAAATATCCTAGTTATTTTAGACAGATTTGACTTTTGTCTCCCTCCCCTCTATCAGTCTTAAGCCATTTATTAGCCTGCTCTGTTACAGGTCTTGTTCACAATTAAGAACAAACACAAATAACAAAGAAGTTATAGGAAGTCATAATTTCATATGGGGGCAGAATAGTTTCTAAGGCAATATCTGGAATAGAAAAATCTTGCAGTAAATGCTTGCAGACTATATAGGGGAAGAACAGGAATTAAACATTTCATCAGGCTGTACCATTCATAACCAAGTTGGTGACAAGAGACTGAAATTTAAGAGACAGACTAGGGCTCCAAAATAGAGTCAGTATGATATATGGATAGTGTTGGATTTGGGCAAAGGAAGATGAATTCAAATTCCACCTCAACTACATATAGGTGGTAGAAATCTCATTAAATTACTCAACCTTTCTAGGTCTTGGTTTTTTCATCTGTAAAATGTATAGGGAAGGGAGTGGGCTCAATAATCCCTAAAGTCCCTTCTGTTTCTAAATATATAATCCTTTAATAGATAATCTCAAAGTTGTTTCTATTTGGTTTGGAATGTATTTTGTGATTGGGGGCGGCAACAGATTTGTTATTTTTAAAATTTTTATGTTTCCCAGTTATATGTAGAAACATTCTTTTTGATATACATGTACATCCCCCCCCCACCTTTTTAAAACATATTTCCTAAAAAAAACCCAAAACATATTTCTTTGTGAATCATGTAGGGAGAGAAAAATCAGAACAAAAGAAAAAAAAAAAACCAAGAGATAAAAATAGAAGAAAAAGGAAAAAAATGAACATAGCATGTGTTGATTTACATTCAATCTCTGTAATTCTCTGTATTTGGATGACATTTTCCATCCAAAGTTTATTGAAGTTGCCATAGTTGATCATCGAACAATCTTAACGTTGCTGCTATGTACAATGTTTTCCTGGTTCTGCTTGTTTCACTCAGTATTACTTCATGTAAATCTTTCAAAGCCTTTCTAAAATCAGCCTGCACCAGACTTACCTTAATAAAGGTAAAGGTTGATCTGAGCTATTCAAGTGCCTAGCACATAGCATTGCTTAATGGATACATTTTGTTCATTCATTTATTCAAAACAGTTCTCATTTCTAGAGCACATTTGAACTCCAACCACAAGCTAGATATTTTGTTGGGTGGATGATCTTAACAGTGTGAGTCATCGGCATTGAGACAGTGATTGAACCCATAGCTGTTTATGAGATCAATCACCAAAAAAGAGGATAAAGATAAAGGAAAAGATAGCTCAATTCAGAGCCTCAGGATATATTTAGAGTTAGCCGGCTTGGGTTGAATAATGAATGAGCAAAGTTAGATGGGATGAAGAAGCAGAACAAGAAAGAATTGTGCAATTAAAAACACCAAGAGGAAGTTAGTTATCTAGGAGGAGAGGATAATCAATAGTGCCAAAGGTGGATACTGCTCAGAGGTCAAGAAGGCTAGAAATTGTGAAGAAGCCATAAAATCTAGAAAAATAAGAGATAATGCTCTTTGTGGGGATGAATTTGGAAACCAGTTTGCTGAGGCTTAAAAAGTGAGTGAAGGAGAGGAAGCACTGATTGTGGAAAGCTTTAACAAATTTAACAGGAAAAAGGAGAGATTAAGAACTGTAGTTACAGGTTTTAATGAGGTTGGGGGAGGAGGGGCAGGGATTGTTCATTTGTTTGTAGGATGAAAAGTCCTTGGCAGGTTTGTAGATAACAGGAAAAGAACTAATATGGTGAAAGATGGGTGTAATTATAGTAGGGCAAATCCAATCTAAATGACATCAGGCATTTTTTAAAAAATTAAGGTAAGGAGAGGGCCACTTCTTAAACAAATGTCTTGTATGATGAGTGGATAAAGTAAGTCAGCCTTCTAAAAAGCAGGCTGGGAAAATCCCTAGGCTCTGTCCTAGGAATAGGTAGATGGCGGAGCCTCCCCTGCCTCCCCCTATTCCTAGCAAGAGGCACACAAGGATTCTTAGCCAAGAGAGGTTGGAGGGTAGTGGCAGGACTGGAAAGACTCTGGGGGCCTAGCCTAGTCAGAAGTGACTTGATTCCTGTTGGCATTTGGAAGCTGGTGTCCCATTGGAGGTGTGAGCCTCAGAAGCAGCCCAATTAATTTCATGCTTGGTTGGCAGCCATAGGGATAGAGAAGGGACTTAGTCAAAAACAGGATGTCTCAGGAAAGGATGAGAACAAAAAGAAAAACAGGACCTACTTTATCCAGTAGAGGTGGTGATGGTATGGGGATGGAGTGAAGGTTTACTAGTTATTTTCACCTCTTAATGCAGCTTTTGTTCCCACAATCGTTTCTGACCAGGGGACAATTGTGATTGTATATACAGGTGGGAGGAGAACCTTGGACTAATTAGTTTCCTAATTTAAACAAAAAAGAATTTGTGATTTCTTTAAAGGTAGCAAACTCCTAGCAAGAATATTCCTTCTATCAATGAAGGCTGATAACTCTACAGTTTACATTCACAAAGAGTTGTGTGGGGCAATGAGGTTGTTATTTTGGACAGCTAGTGGAACTAGGGATAGAATACTAGCCCTGAAGTTAGAAAAACCAGTCTCAGATACATACTAGCTTTGTGACCCTGGGCAAGTCATGTAAGACTGTTTTACCTCAGTTTCCTCACCTGTAAAATGGGAATTATAATACCATCTACCTCCTAGGGTTATTGTAAGGATCAAACGAGATAATAATTTAAAATTAGCTAAATTTAGTTTCACATAATGCCTGATAGATAGTAAGTATTATATGAGATCCATAGTGCAGTTGGATTTGGAGTAGGAATTCTGGCTTCATATCCTTACTCTTCCATACTACCCATAGAAGTGGAATCAATTACTTCACCTTTCTCATCCTTAGTTTCTTCATTTGTAGAATGAGATTAGGGTTTAAGGTGTCTTTATTTTAAATCGCTAATCTTCTGTTAAAAGAGTATTTTCTGAATGGATGCCCATCAATTGGAGAATGGCTGGGTAAATTGTGGTATATGAATGTTATGGAATATTATTGCTCTGTAAGGAATGACCAGCAGGATGAATACAGAGAGGCTTGGAGAGACCTACATGAACTGATGCTAAGTGAGATGAGCAGAACCAGGAGATCATTATACACTTCGACAACGATATTGTATGAGGATGTATTCTGATGGAAGATGATTTCTATGACAAAGAGACCTAACTGAGTTTCAATGGATAAATGATGGACAGAGACAGCTACACCCAGAGAAGGAACACTGGGAAATGAATGTGAACTATTTGCATTTTTGATTTTCTTCCCGAGTTATTTTTACCTTCTGAATCCAATTCTCCCTGTGCAACAGGAGAACTGTTCGATTCTGCAAATATGTATTATATCTAGGATATACTACAACATACTTAACATATATAGGACTGCTTGCCATCTTGGGGAGGGGGTGGAGGGAGGGAGGGGAAAAAAAACGAAACATAAGCAAGTGCAAAGGATAATGTTATAAAAAATTATCCTGGCATGGATTCTGTCAATACAAAGTTATTATTAAATAAAATAAAATTTAAATTAAAAAAAAAAAGAGAGTATTTTCCCTTTGAGTTCCTATGATGTCACTGCTGCCAAATAAATTTTTCTCTAACCCAGGGATTTAGAAAAATTACCCTAAGTAAAAATTGGAGTTTCTGTCAAAGTCTTTATAAAAAAAATTTATGTCAGAGAGAGAAATAGTTTTATATATGACAATCTTTCTGATAAAGGTTATAGCCTAAATCAAACAGATTCATTATCTCATGATTTTTTCAACTAAGCTGGAACAAAGTTAAAACAAATAGTAAGCAGACTAAGTTGGCAACATCCAGTTTGGCAATTAAATACCAGTATTTACCTATGTATTTAAATACCAATTGCAAAATCCCACACTTACAAAACTAAAAAAAAAAAAAAAAAAAAAAGGTCACAGTGGGCTAATTAAGAGGAGATTTACTTGTCACAAAGTTGGTCCAAGGGTCATAAAAGAGGAATTCTTTCACTGATAAAATCTCCTGGGTGTGTCAGGGGAAGGTTTTCATCTTTAAAACAAATCAAATTATTTGGGAAATTACTGGACTCCCTTTTTTGGCCTCTTATCTGAAGAATGTTTGAGCCTTAAATAAATTTTCATATCCCTTGGATAGGTTTCAATAACCTCCTAACTAGAAAAAAAAATGGCCCTGCTAACCAGTAATAAAAAAAGGAAATTAAAAATTCAAACATCTACACTTTTATGGTCTGGATTTTAAACTTAGTTATTTGCTTTATACTCACTATGTGACCTTGGTTAAATTATTTAAGTTCTCAGGCTTTTTTCATCTGGAAAATGAAAGAGGTTTAGATTATATAGTGTCTAAAATTCATTCCTAAAGAATCCAAATCCTATGATCCTGGGTACCAGATTCAAAACATGCCAAACTTGGGACCAAGATCTGGGACTAGATAGCCCAGTAGAACCTCTGGAATTTAGGATCTGTAACCAGATTTTTCTCATCTCAATTGCTCCTTCAATGGAGCTAGGCAACCTGTTTTCTATTTCCTAATTGATTTTTTATTTCATTCCTTTTAACAGTCATCCCAATCCAAAAAGAAGTCCTTACTAATAAAACCTTCTCACCCCATCTTTTTAATTGAGGTTCTTGCCTCTCAAACATCAGGTGCACAAACACACATAGAGTTAGAGAGAGAAAGAGACTATTCACTGAGAATTCTCTTCCCTTCTCTTCATAGCACAACCTTTTGAAATCATCGCCCACCATTTCTTCCTTTACTCCAGTCTTTGATGAAAAAAAGGAGCTTCTTCTCCCAAGGCCAATCCCTCTACGTATACCCTCAATCCCATCTGTCTTTAGCAGATTGCCTCCACTCTTCTTCCCACTCTCTCTAATCTTTTTTATATACTGGTTATTTCCCTGTTAACTCCAAAGAGTCATCTCCTCCATCCTTAAAAAACCTTCACTAGATCTTACTCTTCCTGGTTACTATTGTCCTACAACATTTCATCTATACTTGAAAAAGTTATCTACAATCAGTGTAGATCCCACTTTTCCTTTCCCTCTTAACCTCTGCAATCTGGCTTCTCATTTTATCACTGAACAGAAAGTGCTCTCTCCAAAGTTGACCAGTTATTTCTTATTTGTCAGATCCAATAGCTTCCTTATTCTCAGTCTTCTCGAGATCTCTGCAATCGCCCTCTCTTCTTGGATACTTTCTTTACTTGTGGTTTTTAATGACACTGTTCTACCTTGTTTCTACTATCTATCTGAAGTCCTTCCCAGTTATCTTTGTTCATTCATTATCCATGTCATGTCCACTAACTGGATATACCCAAGAGTCTATCTTGAGCTATCTTCTCCTTTTCTTTCTATACTCTCAGTGATTCACTATTAACTTCTATGAGTTTAATCACCATATATATGCTAGATTTCTAACCCTAGTCTCCTGACAATTCCACCTCAAAGTTTCAAAGGCTTCTCAAATGTATGTCCAAAACAAAAATTTATTCTTTCTCCCTCAAGCTGCCCCTTTTGTAAACTAATTTTTTTTTTTTAAATCTAGGGTACCCTGTTTACCCAGGCTTATTGAGTTTATTCTCAACTTCTCATTCTTGCTCACCTCCCAAATCCAATTAGTTATCCTCTTGTTTCTATCTTCACAACAAATACCAGCTATATCCCCTCCTCTCCATTCATACAGTCACAGCTTAGTGCATGTCCTCATAACCTCTCTCCTGGGCTATTGCAACAACCTCTTATTTGATTTTCCTGCTTCAAGCCTTTGTCCTTACACCAATCCATCTTCCACAGTTAAAGTGATTTTTCCTAAAGGGCAGATTTGATCATATAACATCTTTATCCCTCCCCCACTGTCTCATTTACGATTCACTTAACTAGTGGTTCTCTCTTGCCTCTAGGATCAAGTATAAATTCTTGTTTCCATCTCTTCAAAAAACTGGTCACCTTCTACCTTTCCAGTCTTCTTATATATTATAATCCAGGCAAGCTGGTCCACCTGCTATTCTGCACACATGACATGATCTTTTGGTTTTCTTTAAAACCCAACTCAGTTATTAGTACACTCCCTTTCCAAATGACTTCATTTTCATTTTATATCTATTACACATACTTAAATGTTGCTTGTTGTCTCCACCATTAGAATGTAAACTCCTTGAGGAGAGGGATGGCTTAATCTTATCTTTGTATCTCCAGAGCTTTGCATAATGCCTGACATATAATAAGTACTTAATAAATTCTTGTTGATTGATGGCTTGGCAAATGATGAAGTGAAGATGTTTAGCTAGCAAACTCTTTTGCTTTGGAGAGTATCCTCGTGTATCTCCTAAGGATAGCAACCTTGGGGCTCTGGAGACTGACCTTTACCCCTGTTTGTTCCTCACCTCCCCACCAGGTTTGTTTGTAGAAGGCTGTTGTGTTGAATACCAGATGTTATTCATCTTTGAATCAGAATTTCCTTTCAGTCCTACAGCTGTTTTTGAGAGGCTGTGTTCTGCTCTCATACAAAGCTTTGGGATTTGATTATATAGTCTCATATAATGTCAGAGCCACAGAAATCATTTAAGTCTACCTCCAAATTTTAAAGATGATGAAACTGAGGTTCAGAGAAAGGGTAGGAAAGAGATTCATGTAGCTTTGGAGAGCTGAGAGAAAAATGAACCAATAAAATTTTCTAACAGTCATTTTAGTAGTGTTTGACTTTTTCTAACCCTATTTGGGGTTTTCCATTTTCTTTTCCAATTCATTTTACAGATGACTAAAACAGAGTTAAGTGATTTGTCCAAGAACACATAGCTAGTAAGTATCTGGGGTTAGATTTACTAATTTAGTTCTTTACTGAATTTAGTTCTTCCTGACTCCAGCACCTGGGTTCTATCCACTTTTATCACCTAGCCACCTGAATCAATGAAAACAAGTCTTGTACAGTAGAGAGGATAGATGGACAGATTTGATTTATTTGTCCTGAATTGTTCCTCCTTTGACTAGCGAGCTGGATGAAGGTCCCTAGTGGGGCACAGCTCCCCTTCCATATCTAGAATGTCTTCCTAGTAGTTTTTGAATGGAATTTACAAAAGACAGTTATAGGATTGCGTATGAGAAAAATGATAGAAAGCTCAGCACTTGAGCTCTCAGGCATTTGGGATTCTGCTAGAGACTGGAACTACTGGAGGGGATTGTGGGAGAAAGGAAGGAGCAGGTGGTTAGACCAGAAGATGAAAGCTATTCATCTTTGGCCCCAGCTGTGGAGCAATTAAAAGCTCTCAGGTCCTTTTACAAAGCTGGGAGCAAACCTTCAAGGGAACTTGTTTTCCTAAAGGTTAATTACTACTTAAAAGAGGTGGCTTCCCTCCTTTTTCTCTTGGGCTTGGCTGTCTGCACACATTATGCAGCATTTCCCCACTGGGGCCAGCAGGGGTGTTTAGGGCAGGGGGAAGAACGCTAATCTGGCCACGTTTGGCTTCCTTGCTGACTGCCTGCATCACAGATGCTTCTGAGACCAATGGGGAAAGGGCCATTCTAATTCATTTTCCTGAAATGCAGAAACATTGATGGAGGAAGGACATGCTGGCAGAGGACCCAGCTTTCCAGCATCCCCCTCTTTTTGTCTTGAGTTGGACAAGTTGTCAAAAGGAAAACACAGACCTTCCCCTGAGAGCACCCACTGAGACTGAAGAATAAGGCAGTGTCAGTAAAGGAATACCATGTATACAGTAGGAATAATTCTAGCATACATGCAGTAGGAATAGCTGACCCCTTCCACAATTGACTATGTGATTCTAGGGAAGTTATTTAGACTTTCTAGAGCTCAGTTTTCTCATCCATTAGATGGGAATAATTTACCCCATCTCCCATTCAGGGGTATTCATAGGATCAAATGAAATAATTCAGTTTAAATTCAATTCAATTTAAAGCACTTTGGTGATTATAAGGAATTATTAAAATAATAATAATGATGATAATTATTTTTATTATAATCATCATCATCAATAGTAGTAGTAAAAGAATTATCATTACATATACTTCTCCCCTGGGATCCCTCCAAAAATTGTTTCCCCTATCCGGACCACTCCCACTGGTGATAGGAGAATCTAAAACATGAGATAGAGGTTTTTCTACTTATCTACTATTTCTGAAAATTAGAATATTTTATTTCCTGGGAATTTAGGGAGTTCTTGAACTATACAAACACTTATTAGAACTCTCCAGATTAATTAAGAGTAGTGTTCAGTGTATAGCCATGGATTCTTCTTTTATCTCTGGTCTGACAGTAAGATTAGTTAGGCAATGAAACAGGTGGCTGGAGACCTGTGGAACATCTTCCTTTGGAGATGCAGAGGAATGGACTAATTGACCTCCAGCCTGAGAATTTTCATGTCCTTCATCTGCCTGTCCCTGAATCCCACACCTATCGGTCAGCTGTAAAGATAAGGGTGATTTTTTTCACTCCAGAATCCTGCTCACTCCTCTCTTTCCCCTGCACCCCTCCCTCGCCATCTCATACATGACTTGTCTGGGCCATAGTTTCTTCTTTTTTCCTTTGGCTATAGAACGGGCTTGGGTGCCCCTCCCTTAGTCTGCATCCTCTGCCAGATGCATTTGAAACCTTTCTTTCAGAAAATTGCTTTCTTTTATTTGAGGTCTTGCCATCCTAGGTAATTGGCATCTTCTCCTGCTGCCTCGGTCTCTATTTTTATCAGCTGCTTGCACATTGACACATCTTTTTTCTGCCTCATTATCTTACTCAATTCCAGGCCTATTGCAGCCTTTAAGATTGGTTTGGAAGGTGAAGGAACCTGCTAACCAGGAGATCCCCAGGGCCCTGGAGGGTCAGAGAATTGTCGTCCTGGTCTCGGATTGTTCCAAATCTGGGCTGCTTCTTTGATCTGGACTCAGCTGCAGCTTTCCTAATCCTGAGTCCCCGACTCCCAGCAGAAACCCAAAGTTGCTAAGGGTGGATACCACTGGCTTCTCAGATCTAAGATTGGAAAGGAGGTGGTCAGTTCAAAGTTACCAGCATCACAGTTGGCCTTCCTTTCTGAATTTGGTTCTTCAATTAATCTTAATCATCAAGAATTTATTAAATGTTTGCTATGTTCCCAGCACTGTGATCAGTGCTAGGAATACTGAGGCAAGAGTGAAACAATCTTTGGTTGACCTTAAGGAATTTACAACCTAATGAGGGAGATAGTTTCCAAGACAGACAAATTAGTCTTGGAGAGGAGGGACTAGTGTCTAAGAAGGTGAGAAAAAAGCACCTTTTCTGAAGCAGGTAGTATTTAAGGAAATTTGAGATTCCAGGAGGCAGAGAATTTAGGACATTATAGGAATGGTAAGGCAAAGGCACAGTGATTATAAATGAGTTCTGATGATAAAAGGTAACTCTTATATCATGCGTATTATGTGCCAAGTATTATTCTAAGTGCTTTACAGTTATCTCATTTGGTCTTCATAATAACCCTGGAAGTAAATGCTATTATTATCACCCCTATTTTACAGATGAGAAAACTGAGGCATCCAGAGATTAAGTGACTTGCAAGTATCACATAACTAATCAATGCCTGAGACTGGATTTTCTGATTTCTGTCTGGAACGCCATTCATTGCATCACCAACTGCTTTTGTGTATGAAGAGGAGCAAGTATATAGTATAACTGGATCACATAATAAGTGGGAGGGTGTTTAAGTGTAGGAAAATTAGAAAAGTTGAAAGAGAATTAAATGCCAGATCAGGGAGTTTATAATTGGTCCTAGAAGTAATGGGGAGCTGCTGTAGTTTATTGAGTAAAGGAGAGGAGAACAACATGGTCTAAGATTAAGATGAAAGGGGATGAAAGAGTAGGCAGCAGAGATTGGAGAGTGGGCTTTTCTCTTACACAGTCTAAAATCTGGTATCAAAGGGATTGACGAATTAAGGGAGCATTTTTCCTTTGGGTTGACTCACTATGACATCTAAGGAATTGAACATCTTTTAAAAAAAAAAATTAAAGCATCTTTTAGAAGTACATATGTTCTTTTCTTTTTTTCTGGTTTTATATACACATATACATACATATATACACACACATTAATTTTTAAAATACTCATTTCTTTATGAAACGTGCAGGGAGAGAAAAATCAAAAGGAAAAAACGTGCGAGGAAAAAAACAGAAGAAAAAGGGGAAAAAAGTGAACATAAAATGTGTGACACTTTTTTTTAATAGCATCCCTGTCAAATCCCAATCTTTTCCCCAACCCTCAAAATTTACCATATAACAAAGAACAGGCAAGTAAAGCAAATCATATCTGATTATATATTATAATAATAGACTAGGCACTGTGCTAATAAATGCTTTATATTAATATCTCATTTGCTTTTTAAAATAACCCTGAGAAGTAAATGCTATTATTATTCCCATTTTATAGATGTGGAAACAGACAAATTGAAGGTAAATGACTTGCCAGTGTCACACAGACATTAAGTATCTGAAGTTGAATTTAAAACTCAGGTCTTCAGGATTCAAGATTCATATCTCTCTGCACTGTGCTACTTAACTGCCCCTAAAGTATGCTTCATTCCAAACCATAGCATACCTCTGCTCTCCACTGAGAGGAGGGAGGAATATTTCATCAAGGACCCCTGAATTCTTTAAAGTTATGATTAATCGCTCTGTTGATCAGAATTCTGAAGCCTATTAATGTTCTTTACATTGTTGTGGTCTAACCCTTATATAGTGCTTATTATGTGCCAGGCACTGTTCTGGTAATTTTTTCCCTTTTTTTTCTGGTAATATTCTTAGTGCTTTTTTCCCTGAAGGAGGTAAGAACTTTGGTAGATGAGGGATTAGTACTAGCCTTTTTTTTTTTTTAAATTTTCTTTTTATTATTATTATTATTATTTTATTATTATAGCTTTTTATTTACAAGCTATATGCATAGGTAATTTTTCAGCATTGACAGTTGCAAATCCTTTTGTTCCAACTTTTTCCCTCCTTTCCCCCTCCCCCAGATGGCAGGGGTTAAATATGTTAAGGTATAAGTTAAATACAATATATGTATACATGTCCAAACAGTTATTTTGCTATATAAAAAGAGTTGGACTTTGAAATTGTATAGTACTGGCCTTCTGATTAATTCCTGACCTGGTCTTGCTATCACCACTCTGAATCTCAGTAGGATATAGCCCTTTTAATAATTTCCAGCACAGTAAAGACAATGGTTGAGTCAGAGATTCTGTTAGTGAGAAACTCTGAGAAAACTCCCCTTTAAAAACACATTTTCATGGATTTTTGTTTTTGTTTTTGTTTTTCAAACACCTACATCTCTTCCCCTTTCTTCTTTCCAGAGAATCAGCTTATATAATAGAATGAAAAAAGAAGGGGGGAAACAGTTTAGTGAAACTAAACAACATATCAAAAAAAAAAGTGTGATATTTATGTGGTATTCCAAACCCAGAACTCCCATATATGCAAAGAATGAGGGAGAACTCTTGATAGGACATAAGTTAACATTAAAGGATGAAATAGACCAGGTAGACACAAAGGAGAGACTGGATTTGAAAACTAGAAATATTAGGGAGTGGTTATTATTAGGGAAAGTAACCCCAGTGCTCTCTCTTTTCTCCTCCTTGCTTCCCTGAAATATAGCTACATTGCTTAAGCTGATGAAGCCCTTTTCAATTTCTCTGCCACTCTGCAGCTTAGGGTTGGTGACTAGAGAAAAAAGGAAAAAGAAGAGAAATTAAAGCATAGAAGGTCAGTGGGTACTTACTTCATGAATCTATTTAGAAATAGAGAAACAGTACCATGAGGGCTGAAAACAGTAAAATATGAACTCAGTTTTAAGAGCGTGTGAAATGTCTTTGGTCAGTAGTTTAGAAAACATGCAGATTCAAACTTTAGTTTGAAAAGTTGTTGGTGTCTTTAGGGGAAAAAAATCTCCAAATCAGATTATTTAAATAAATTATGATTATTGTTTTCCTTAACTTCATTTGAGGCTTTTCTAGGCAGAGATACTAGAGTGATTTGACATTTCGTTCTCCAGCCCATTTTGCAGATAAGGAACAGACCAACAGGGTTAAGTGACTTGCCCAGGATCACACAGCTACTAAGCCTCTTAGACTGGATTTGAATTTAGGGGTTCCTGACTCCAGGCAAAGTGCTCTATCTCCTGTACTTCCTAACTGTTCCATAATGGGCTGGCTATTACTGTGCTGTGGAAAAGTGAAGAATTAGAGAAACTTAAGAAAACTTATGGACTGATATAAAATAAAGTCAGCAAAACCAAGAGCTCAATCTACACAAAGGCTTCCACAGTGTGACTAGAAGAACAACTGAATCAAACTGAGCTCTGCATATTGATAATGAGGAGGTTTAAACCTGAAGCAGAATTGAGAGAATGCATCTCCTATTTCCATCCCTCCCTTCTTTTCAGAACTCAAGGACTCTGGTCATTAAACATTGCATGTATTATCAGATTCAGTCAACATGTGGGTTAGTTTTACAGAAATGCTTTTTTCCTCTCTTACCTTTTTACATTATGTTACAAGGATAGGAATGAGGGTATATTTAGAAATGAAAGAAATGTGGAAACAAATATAGCAATAAGGACAAAAAATTTAAAAATCTCTCAAACAAAAATATTTGTTTTAATTCTTAGTTGAATAAAGAATTTGCCCTTTGGGCACTATTCTTGGTTCAGCAGGTTAATATGGAATGGGGGTGGGGTGAGGAACTACCCAATAGCAGCCTTGGGTTCCAGGCTTTGTGTTTCTGGCACTGCAGCATTCCCTGGAAGAGCCAAGGGAATTCTTGCTTTTCCCTACCAACCTTAAACTCTGAGAAAGGCAGGGAGGACTGGTTGTTGATGATGGGAAATGAAAAAGCTTAGGTGTCTCCTGGTCTTCCTCAACTCTTACGTGATAAGGAAAGAACTCAAGATTTTGAAATCAGAAGACCAACATTGAGTCCTAGTCCTGTGAAACCTTAGGAAAACCATTTTGGGTTTCAGTCTGCTTATCTGTGAAACGAGGGGCAACCAAGCCAGGTGGTTCAGTGGATAGAGTACCTGGCCTGAAGTTGGCAAGAACTGAAATCAATCAAATTTGGCCTTAGATACTTCCTATTTGTGTTACCCTGAGCAAGTCACTTAGCCCTATTTATCTCAATTTTCTCATCTGTAAAATGAGCTGGAGAAGAAAAAGGCAAACAATTCCAATATCTTTGCCAAGAAAACCACAAATGGAGTCAGGAGAAGAATTGGACGTGACTAAAAACTACTGAACAACAGACTGTGAAATGAGAAGTAGATGTGATGTCCAAGATCCCTTCTAGCTCAGTGGTCTCTATGACATCTCTGTGAAAATATATGTATGTCTCCATCTCTAAACATATACACACAGACAATACACATCCATTTTTGCTAGTTCAAGGATTTTTAGGGAGAGGGGGTGAGATTTTCTGGGACTTAGTCCGACTCTTCAAGATTCCTGGGAACTTATTGATAAACCACAGAATGTCCAGTTCGGGCCAAGGCTTAGTAGAGATGTAGCAATATTGAATATCAAAGGGGCCTCGGAGCTTTTTGCTAGGAAGTTTTTCCTCGTTCCCCCAATCCAAGTGCCTTCCCTCTAGGTTATATCTCAGTTATACTATATATCTTGTATGTCCAGTTTTTTGTGCATGTTATCGCCTCCATTTGAATATGAGCTGAATACTTGAGAGAGGGACTGCTTCCTTGCCTTTTTCTCTCTGTATCTGTCTGCCCATCTGTCTGTCCATTTCTGTTTCTGTCTCTGTTTCTCTCTGTCTCTCTGTCACACACACACACACACCACAATGCCCAGTTCATAGCAGGCACCCAATAGATGCTTGTCAACTGATTTTCATGAATGTTGAGGAGAGCTGGTTCTCTGTTCCAGCTGATATTAATGTTGGAGAGGGCTTCTTGTGTGCGTTTTAACTTTGCTGCTGTCAGATACATCTGGGCAATACTTGATTTAGGAGAAAGGTTCTGTCGTCATTAATAATAACTCAACACAAACAAGCCATGGTAGTTACTTAAGAAATGCCTCCTTTGAACTCTGCCGGGCAGTATAGCCATCCATCAGCAGGGAGGGCCTTGCCCCAGAGAGGCCTCTGCTCCAGACCAAACAGCAGATCGAGTTATTCTCAGACCGAGCTTGCTCAGGGAGGCCGCGTGAGTCAGTGCCGTCTGGGGTGGAAGATGGCATTTCCTTTCCTGGGGGATGTGAGGACTCACTCCAAGGAGGCTTAGCTGTGACTGTCCTGCAGGGCAGGAGAGACGTCTCGGCATCAGTCCAAAGGGGTTCAAGTATTAGAAAGACTGGATTAGAATGTTACGGCGCTCATAGCAATGGCAGGCTCTCGGTTCTTTGATAGACTAGGCCGTTTTATTTGTCTTTGACTCTTTCACAGTGCCGGTAGCAAATCTAATCAGTAAATGGCTGTGGATTGATTGACCCATGGCCTGGGCAAGGAGAATAAGACAAGTAGGAATGGAGATTTTACTTAGGCTACTGAGGGGATGCATCTTCATAACCAATTTGGAAGAATTTTTAAGAGTAGGGGAAGAATTTTAATTGACCAAAAAGCACTGATTAAGACCTTGTTCTGGTCAGGCACTGCATTAGGTACTGGGGACAACAGTGAAACAGTATTTGTTCTCAAGGAACTTATAGTCTATTCACATACATATCTGGATATACAGCGTATACCTATAAAGATAAATTTTAAATTGTTAGAAGGTAGTTTGGAGGGGGAGTTTTGCAGGGAGAGCACTAGTGTTGGGAGATCAGGAAATAATTTTTATAGACAGTGGCATTTGAGCGGATCCTTTTTTGGGGGGGATCATAATAAATTTATTTTGTAATATTATGCAGAATTTGTAAAAAAAAAAATTAATAGTATTTTATTTTTCCAAATACAAACAAAGATAGTTTTCAGCATTCACTTCTGCAAAATCTTAGTTCCCTCAATCCAAGTGCCTTCCCTCTAGGGTTATATCTTATATGTTCAATTTTTTGTGCATGTTATTTCCTCCATTTGAATATGAGCTATTTGAGAGCAGGGACTGTTTCCTTACCTTTTTCCCTCTGTCTCTGTCTGACCATCTCTCTGTCCATTTCTCTTTCTGCTTCTGTTTTTCTGTCTGTATCTCTCTCTGTCTGTCTCTCTTTTCTCACCTCCTTCCTCCCTCCTCCCCAAGACTGCAAGCAAATTTATAGGCTAAACATATGCAATTCTTCTAAACCTATTTCCATACTTATCATGCTGCACAAAAAAAAAAAAAATGGATCAAAAGGGAGAAAAACACAAAACAAACAATAACATAATAAAAAAGGTGCAAATACCGTGCTTTGATCCACATTCAGTCTCCATAGCTCTCTCTCTGGATATAGATAGCACTTTCTATCCCAAGTCTGTTGGAATTACCTCTAGTCATCACATAATTGAAAAGAGCCAAGTCCATCACAGTTGATTATCACATAATCTTGTTGTTACTCTGTATAATGTTCCCTTGGTTCTGCTCACTTCATTTGGCATCAGTTCATCTAAGTCCAGGCTTTTCCGAAATCAGACTGTTGAACTGATCCTTGAGGGATATTAGGGATGCTAGAAGTATGGAAGGAGGCATTCTGTGCATGAGCTACAACTAGAGCAAAGGCCTGGACATAGGACCTAAAATGCTAAGCATGAGAGCTGCAAGGATAGTTGGTTTGTATTGTAGAAAGGATAAAAAAGGGGAATTACAGGCAGTGGGGTTGGAAAGTTAGGTTAGGACCAGGCTTTTTATTTGGTATAAATGCTCTCAGATTACTTTACTTTGTGACTTTGGGTAAGTCACTTCTTAGACTAATAGTTTTTCTGTCTACAAAATGAAGACATTTAGCTAGATAGTCTCTATTGTCCTTGAAACTCTAACATTCTGAGTTAATCTGTGTGTCTGTGTATGTCTTTACCCCATGCCCCTTCCTCTCCTCTTCTTCAGCATAGTGAATTTGTACTTCGCACAGTGCTTGGCACATGTAGGTGCTTAATAAATATCTATTAACTAATTGCTAAAATTTCTTTCTTTTTTCCTTTTGCAGTTACTGAGAAGGAAGTCCAGCAGTGGTGAGTAGCTTGCTTTCCAATTTCTTATACTTTCCAGATTCTCTCTTAGGAGAGAGAGGGACTAATATTTGCTGAAACAGTCTTCTGTTGTACCGAGGAGCAGAAAGAGTGTGGATACTGTATACCACATACACATATATACATATATATATATATACACACACACACACAAACACATATATCTATATGTATGTACACACACACATATAAATATATAAATATAGTCTCAAGGTTTCCCCTATCTCATACCCTTTAAGTCAAGTTCATACTGGGATCCATTTGGTCTGAAGCTTATCATTTCCACCTATGCAGCTTTTTAAGTGAGATTGAGTTTTTAGAAATTCTTTCTTTGTTCCTTTTAATCAGGCCTTTGCACACAATAGGTACTCTTATTTTCATACTCCTTATCCCCTTACCACATTGTTTGGAAGATGGTAGACATTTAATAAATATTCTTAGTAATCTGTATTGTATTATACACCTCTCACCTCTTTGCCTTTGGATAGGCCATCTGTCCCCCATGCCAGTCATGCTTTTTTCTGTTTTCTGTCTTTTGGAACTTCTCATTCCCATCAGGCTTTAGTTTAAGTACTACCTTCTAAGGGAAGGTTTTATGGAATTCCTCCTCCTTCTTGTTTTGCTTGTCTTACTCGCTCTGTTCCCTTGATATTACTTTGTATTTTTATTTTGTGTACAATTTATATTTACTTCTCTGTGCACACTTAACTCCTTTTAGTAGACTAAAATTCCTTGAGGGCAGGGACTGGCTGTTTTTCTTTTCTTAATCTTTGTACCCACAATACTTAGGATTGCATCTGACATTTGGTTAGGTATTTAGGAGTGTTTACTAAATTGAATTGTTTTGGGAATATTTCCAAGCATTATGTCCAAGGTCATCTTTCTATTTACCTGTCTACACAAATGACTTTGAGTTTCTCTTTCTCAAATGTGCTTGAGTCCTGCTTGTTCTATGTGGCTCAGAATGGTGAATGGTCACCATTTAATAAAAAGCTGGAGAGATCTATCTATAGGAACAAAACAGAAGATTTTTGTACATTCTAGTGAGAAGCGGGCGTCCTTCCTTTTGAGCATGCAATTGAAAGGAGGCACCTTTTGGGACAGGTTTTATACTTTAAATAGTCCTTAATACAAACACTTCCCCCCACTGACCCTCATCTTCACTGGCTGAGGGTCTTACATTCTAAACGTGGGAACTACCCAAGAAATTGAACTTGGCTAATAAGTACATAGTTGCCCATATTTGATGGAAGTAGGGAGGAAATGATGTCATGGGAGGATAGCAGGAAGGGGACTGAGGTGTGCCCTTGAGTCAATGCTCATGGATCTTCAGGCCTACTCCAACTCTGAAGCAGATGAAGCCTTACTCTATTTTCATAACTGTCTTGAGAGATCTCACCCTATCTCATTAAGTTCCATGACTGTTCACAGCTATGTTTTTGATGGAACAGTAGAGAACCCTGGCTTTCCTCATCCTAACCTGATTAAGTTGTCTGGGCTTATTAGGAAAGGCAGAAAATTGCTCTCACTAAGCAAGGAATTGTAAATAGGAAGTGTAGGTCCATCATGGTGGGAAGAATGGAGACTTTTCCCAGGCTAGATTAGGAAAGGGATATTGAAATCTCTCTGTATTCCTGGTCTCCTGGTAACGTCTCCAGACAAAGGAACTGCAGGATGTGGCAAATGGAGATCTGCTGCTCAAAAGGACCAGGCCTGTTTGGAAAGTAGGGGTTGGGATGAGAGCAGAGACCTGAGGCCTTTAACCCTGGAATCCAGACTAGATTCTCAGTGATTGTTATACCCACAACCTGTATCTCAGCATCCCCATCCACCTGGAGTACTAGCGGCAGACTAGCCATCCCTTGGCTAATGACTGCCCACAGGAAGCTTCCCCTTCTGAATCCCATCTTTACACTCTATTCGTGTGATATTTATCTTATTCTGATTTATGACAGCTTACACGGTACTGAACATTTATTTATCTCCTATGATCCCCTAGAGAGCAGGACCTATGTCTCTTGTTTCCCTTTATTCTCCTTATCTAATTTAGAACCTAACTTAGATTCCTTAGACTAAAGATTCCTTTAGTGAGTGCTTAATAAATGTTTGTTGCATAAATGGGAGAAAATTATAGAGATTCTACTTCTTACACCTCTGGATTCAGACCCTATTGCTTTCTAGGGAAGCTAGGCTTCTATAATCAAGGCCCCTCCAGGATTGGGGAAGACATTCCCTTGGGTGCTAAGTAAAAGAGGGCAAGTCTTGATAATATAACATTGAAGAAGTACTTAAAGGATCTGGCTTTTCACACTCAGGTTTTTTGGAGAAAATGAAGGGTAAAGGGAATAGGAAAAGAAGCGCTCTGTGTTGGGAGGGGATGAGTGTGGGAGGAGAGCAGTATGCCAGGGTTGCTCTAGTCCATTTCCTAGGGAGGGAGGAGAACAGCCCTGCAGATCCAAGGCCACAGCGGCCCTGGTAGACCCAGGCTGGGCAGTGCTTGAGGGAGAGATGGGACCTGAATCCAGATGAGCAGGAATTGTCTTTCCTTCCTCCCTGAGCTGTGACTCTGCAGCTCTGAGACCTCTGCCTGGTTGGCTGCTCATCTGTGTGCAAAACACAGTCTGATTCCTGCGAGCCCAACCAGCTGAGAGGGAACTGAGAGATATTCCCCATCTTTGTTTCCTCTAGAGACAGAATGAGGAGGAGGAAGTGCTACAGATAGATAGGGTGCAGGGCTCCCTGTAAGTTGAAGCTCTTTTCTAGAGCTATCTATCTGGGGGAAACCCTGGATATAGGATATTTCTGAGAAATTATTGTGATCAGTTTTAGGAGGGAAAAACATCCCAACCCCCAGAGAACTTCTTGCTTCTTCTTTTTCCTTAGGATCTACAATGCTTCTTCTCTCTATAGATGAGGACACAAAGGTGGTATAGAAGATAGAGTCAGGAAAAAAAAAAAAGAATCCAAATCTAGCCATATTCATTGTGTGATTGCTGAGCAAATAACTTTCCTCCTCAATTTCTTCATTTGTAACATTATTTGTACTTTTGTAGGGAATGAAATGGGATTTTTTTTCCATCACTTTCCATATCTTAAATGGCTATATAAATGCTAGCTGTTATTATAGGTGATTCCAGTAGTCCTTACTGTACTTTGGTAGAATACTAGAAGTGCTTTGCATGTGTATGCACAAACACACAGAGAAATAGTCAATTTTACAGATGGGCTAACTGAGGCTTAGAGACAGGTGTGACTTGTCCAAGATCACACAGCCAGTTAGTATCTAGAATTCAGGGCTTCTATCTAGTACTGCTTATTGTTCTGCTTATGGAGGAAGAGTGAGGCTGGAGAGGGAACATTGTTCTTTCTCTTCTTTTTTTGCATATACTCCTGGCTACCCCTCAGCACTGAGCCTCAAGGATGCTTTGGCTCCCCTTTCTTTTCCTTCAGCAGAGATGTTCTAGAAGTTATTTATTTCCTCTCCATCCCCATAAGAAAGCTGATATATCTGTTCTCCTTGTCCTTTCTCCCACTCTGGCTAGATCTAGGAGCTCAGGACCTAACAGAACTAGGACCACGACTGGACAATCCTATCCACCTACCACATCTGGATAGGGCTCTAGGGCAGGATGGTTGGGATTTGCTCCATCAGCGAAGGCTTTTCCTTACAGGGAAAAAGAAAGGGCAGGAGGAACTAAGGGGTAATGAGTGAGGGAGTGAGTAAGATGGGTGATGGTGCAGTATGTTTTGGTATAAAAGGCACAGGACAATTGAGGCAATAGGGAAAAAACCCCTTCTGAGATTTTTTCATCTGTAAAATAAGACCATGTGACCTCTAAGGTACCTTTCAGCTTTTTGTCCTAGGGTTCAGTCATTCTGGGATCCAATTTGGGCTGCTGAACCTCAGAGCCGCCATTCTTATCTGTTCCATTCCCCACTGAGCTCTTCCATTCCGCTGTGCCTTTTACTAGCCTTCTGCCACTAGTCAAAACTTACCCCTCCTATATACCTTGAGACTGACCCACTTTGCTTAGTGATTGTAACTACACCCAGGAACTAGTCTTCATGGAGAATCTTAGTGGCCACTATGAGTTAGGTCATATTTTTACAAAACAGATTTGCATTTTAACTGAAGCCTTTGATGATGGGGTGGGAGGGCAATATTTTAATCCAAAGGGCGTATAACAAATGACAGGGTTTTCAGGCATTGTAAGATGCTGTCCCAGAAAGGAATATAAAGTTTAAAATGGAGACACTTTAGAGATCATTTGGTCCCCAGCCTCTTAAACTGTGGGTCTGGACCCCATATGGAGTCATCTAGTAATTGAATCTAGTAACTGAATGTGGAGGTCATGAAATTATGATTTACTATCAGTAAATGTTTGATTTTATACCTATGTTATATGCCTATATACCTGTGGTTATGTAAAAATTTCTCAGGCAAAAAGGTGTTGTGAATGGAAAAAGTTTAAGAAGCCCGTATCTAGTCTAACAGCTCATTCTGCAGATGAGGAAACTGAGGCTCATTAGAGGATTGGTTTATTGCCAAACAAGGAAGCCCCAGAGAGTTGGTTCTTTGGATTCCCAATCCAGCTCAGTTTTCAGCACACCATACGTTGCTCCTGCTCCTGGGGGCAGGTGGGACTGTCACCATCCCTCAAGTACCACTGAGGGGGTGGTTGCCTCCATGTAGTAGGAGCCCAGCTTGCTGCTCAGCCATGTGCAGGCAGAGCCCAGAGTACAAACCCCCCTCCCCCCGACTCCTTCCCAACCCCCCTCACATTCTCATGTACCAGTTCAGCTCCCCACCCCCAAGGGGTTTCTGGGAAAATGAAACTGGCAGCTGGGGAGGGGAGCAGATTCCAGAGACAGTGCCAAAGCCTCCAACAGGGATCTAGCCCAGGTGGTGGGTGGGAAAGAATACTTCCAAGCATGTACGCTCCCCTGCACTCAAGGCTCCCCTGTGGAGATATATGCCTCTGTGTGCGGGAGGGGAGGAAGGGGGAGAGGATGCACTAGGAGGGGTTGTCCTGGGGAAGGCTGGCAGGGTCGATGTCCAACGTGGCAGGTGCACATTCTCTTCTGGATGGTCCCTTTGCTGCTTGATAATTCCTTGGCTTGATCTAAGAGGGAATTGAGGGCAGTGAGGGCCAACCTGTCTTCACCACCTGACTTCACGAGGTGGGGAGGGTGAGGAATGCATTAGCAGGGGAAAAGCTGGAAGCTCTTTAGGGGCAGCCTTCCCCTCCTTTCTCCCTTCCCCCTGCTGGTGTTTGATTTCCCTCTCTCCTGGATCTCCCACAAGAATAGAAACAGAAATTTCAGAAAACAATTTGTCTTCTCCTGCTGCTCTGTTTCCTCTTAATGGCCCCTTCCTGCTTCTCATGTGGCTGTTATTATTACCGGTGTGCCCACTTAAGCCTGCTTGGAGATCATCAGGAGAGTGGGTGGAGTGGGCTAGTGTGAAAGGAGGAGGAGGAAGAACAGGAGGAGGAGAAGGACATGGCATTCTTTGTAAGTGTCCTTTCAGGCACCGGAAGGCACTCGGAACACCTGGCTTCAGCTACCTGTGGAGCAAGTCTGCAAGTTCTGGCGTTGTTCTCCTGGTGTGAAGATGGGAGAAACTGAGGCCCAGAGGATTTGAGCTACTTGCTCAAAATCTTGGAGGGAACCAGAAATGGGAGTTAATGGAAACTAGAACTCCTGATCTGCTTTTCCCTCTCTTACTCCTCCCCTCCCCCCAAGCTCTTTCCACAAATATCTTTCCTCTGTCATAATTTCAATCTTTGTGCTAAAAATGTCCCTTGGATCATTCTGGGTTTGGCCTTGAAGCCTAGGGCTGTAATGGAATGAGAGTAAAAGTCGGTTAGAGAATGCTTCTCTTGGGGGCCTTTTTTGAATCATCTGCCACCCCCACCTGCTGCTAGATTTCAGTCATGTCTGTGGTTGAGATAGAGAACTAGGCTGTGGCTCTGAATTCTGATGCCTCCATTTCCCTCATCGTTTCAACATGCATAAAGAGATAGCATCTAAATAGTGCTTTAAGGTTTGCAAAGAGCTTTAAAAATAGCATCTCATTTTATTTTCTCAACAACCTGAGGATGTAGATGCTTTTATACCCATTTTTTCATTTGGGGAAAAGTGAGACAGTGGCTTACACAGCTAATAAATGTCTGAGATTGGATTTGGATTCAGGCCTATCTGACTTTAGGTCTAGAGTTCTATCCACTCTGTCATTTGGCTGCCATCAGGTATTATTGTGATTAGTAAGTACTGATCAAGCAGAGCCACTGAGACCAAAATTATGTCTTCTGCATAGGAAAATTTTGTCAGGATTTTTGTCAGTAATTTTCCCTTTACTCAGGCCATATTATGAGATCATATAGTTAGAGCTAGAGGGGATCTTAGAAGGCCGTTGAGTATGACTTTTCATTTTACAGATAAGGAAATTGAGGTACAGATACATATATAATATATAAAACACACAGAGACATATACTTTTAAAAAATGACTTGTTCATATAGCTTTTTTTTTTTTAAATTAAAGCTTTTTATTTATAAAACATATGCATGGATAATTTTTCAATATTGACCCTTGCAAAACCTTCTGTTACAGATTTTTCCCTCTTCCCCTCCCCGCCCCCCCACGCCTTCCCCTAGATGGCAGGTAGTCCAATACATGTTAAATATGTTAAAATATATCACATAGATTTCTGAGGCACAATTTAAATCCCAGTCTTTCTCACTCCAAGTCTAGTGCTATATTCATTAATCTGATGAAGCCTGGATAGAAACCCTGCATTGAAAGAGAAGGCTTCCTAGGCACAGTAGCTCAGAAATAAGCTTTTCCACCATGGTGGTTCTGATTGCCAAGTCTCCTTGGCACTAGCAAAAGGGCAAAATGCAGATGTTAGAACTTATGGTTCCTTTCTTAGCCATATACAGTGGATTTAGACAGTCTAGTCACTGCCCTGGCAGGGAGTATATAAGGACTCTTTTGGTCTGAGAACTTAGCTCAGAATTAAATTCACACCATAGTACTCTGATTAGTGAAACCTTGACCTGACTCATCTCTCTCAATTTTAGCTCCTTTTCTGTCCCTGACCTCAAATACCTGTCTAACCCTTTAAGCTGTGGCATCCATCCTGGTGTTCTCTCTGCTCTTGGTTTCTGTATCATGAATTTCTGGAATCAGGAAAAGGGGAAGGAGAAGAAGAAGGGAGGGAGTTACAAAGTAGAATCAATAAGAATTTCGAATGGAGCATATTCATTTTCAGAGAAAGAGAGCTGTAGGGGAGAAATAAGTGGAATACAATGCTGGAATCATGGGATCTGAGTTCATAGGATCATAGATTTAGATCTGGGAAGACACTTTAAAGGTCATTGAGACCAACCCTTTCATTTTATAGATGAGGAATCTGAGGATCAAAGAGAGGGAGTGACTTGTCCATCCTCCTTCCTTTCACATAGCCAATAAGCATAAGAAGTAGGATTTAAATTTAGGTATTTCTTGTTGCAAGTCCAACAATCATCAATTATTACACTGTTGCTGGTTGCTTAATCATTACTTAGTTGGGTCCCACTCTTTGTGACCTCATTTGAGTTTGGGGGGGTGGTAAAAATCATGGAGTGATTTGCCATTTCTTTCTCCAGCTCATTTTACAGACGGGGAAACTGAGACAAACAGGATTAAGTGACTTGACCAGTAAGTGTTTGGATTTGAAGATGAGTCTTCCTGATTTCAAGCCCAGTGTTCTATCTACTGCACCACCAGCTGCCCTCCATTTTCAGTAGTGTCTCTTCTAGTGACTTATATGATCTTGGGCAGATCACACAATGATTTTCTATCAGTTTCACCTCTGTATAAATCAGAAAGTTTGGGCTCAGCGTCCTCCAAGAGCTCTTCTTCTAAACCTGTCACTATCCTGTAATAGTGACAGCCGAAAGGATTCCCCACTCTAAAGCTTGGTTGCTTTTTTCCTATGGTTCCCTTCCCCCAGATCCTTTCTTTGCTTAGGATAAAACTTCAGTCCGTATCTGATGAGCACCAGTCTAGCCATGGAGAATGTTACTGGAAGAGGTGGACAGGACAGATGCCTTCCCCTCCTGGTTCATGGGGAAGAACGATAAAACTCCAGGAACCCCAGACAACCCTGAAGCATCAGTCATTTCGGCAGTTGAGAGTCCTCTGGGTGTGGAACTAGGGGTGGGGGTGGGGAGCAGGCTTGGAGCTTGAGACTGTCCTCCTAGTCCTGTGCCGTTTGAAGCCTGCTAATTCGGGCCTTTGCCACAACTAGACACTGTTTTTCCTCCTCACTTTGTGATGTGCCGCAAATCACAGTCTGGTTGGATGAGAGCCAGGGAACTGCTCTCTCTCTTCTTTGGCTGACGTCAATGCCTCCTCCACTTGGATCCATTTTTCTTGGGAAGCTCCAGCAGCCTTTGCTTCTGGCAGCTTGAGGGACGGGGTGGGGTGAGGTGGGGTAGGCAAATTTAGTCCAGGGCACCCCAAAATGGCATCGAAAACTGGGTAATAATCAGAAAATCGGCTAGGCCATTGTCTGTGGTATCACTTAAAAAACAAATCAGAATCATAACATCCCACAAAGTAAGGAGATGCCACCATTTAGTCTGCCTTCCTCATTTGTTAACTGAAAAAATTGAGACCACACGAGTTAAGTAGCAAACCTTGGATATGGACCTAGATCCTTCACCCCTAGCACTCTTCCCAAAATTTTATCCATCCTCTAGAAATGAGAAATTATTGGGGTGTGGTCAGCTTCACTGCAGAACCATATGGAGAGATTCTATTCTTTCTATTCATTCTATTCTTTAGAGGTCTGAGATCTCACTTGAGAATCCATTCAATTGTTTAACATCCTTTGCAGTAAATGAAAGTTTGTCCTGTTGTCTAACTTAATCTATCCTTCTGCAGTTTAAGCTAATTCCCTCTGTTTTCACAGCTGGTAGGGAATCATTCTCTGTAGATTAAAATTACACTCTTGGGGGTTTAGACTGGTTTAGATTTTATTATAAAAGATGAGAAGGGACTGGATCAGGAGTGGGGTCTGAATAGGAACTGTGTAAGAGGATGGTTAAGAAGGTCTAATTGGGTCAGTCACTCTGCTTGGTGACGAGAGATGAATGACATAAAACAGCTCCCTTAATTCTAAACTAACAATGGCAGTTCTAGCATTAGCCAACTCTGCAAACTGAGGAGTGGGAGATAAGATTGGGGGGATGGTAATCATATTTCCTGAGGTCCTCCTCCAGCATTTGTGTTGAGTCTTTCTGAAACAAGGAACTGGAGAGAAAAATACAACAGAAAGTGAATGTTCTTTGAGAAGATAATGGGAGAACCTTCGCCAAACCTGCAGTCAGGCAGAAGACCCAGCTGTGTTTAGCTGATTGCAAATAGAGGTTATACTTTATTATTTATTATCTGCTTTATTTAGTTTCTTATTCTCACCTTTCCCGCTGTTGGCTTTGTGAAAGGCAGCCACTGCAGTGTTAACCCTTGACAAGGAAATAATTACAGGCAGATCAGAATCTTCTAAGCTGTGTCCTGGACTTCTGGGGCCCATCATGGCTTGTCAAAGACTCTGTGGGCCATTGCACAAATGGAGTTCAGTTGTTGGTGTTTGGGGCAAAGATTCAGAATCTTTGAGGGTTTTACGTTTATGTCAGAATGTTATTTCTGAGCCTGGGCCAACAATTTAGGGTTACAAAGGACCTCAGAGGCCTTGTAGTCCAGCATGTGTCTGAATGAGAATTCCTATCATGCATCCAAACAACCAATCTTTTAGGTTTTGCTCTGAGGTTTCAGCTTTTAAATTATAACCTCACATTTACTTTTTTTTTTGCTGAGGTAAATGGGATTAAGTGACTTGCCCAGGGTCACACAGCCAAGAAGTGTTAAGTGTCTGAGATCAGATTTGAACTCAGGTCCTCCTGACTTCAGGGCTGGTGCTCTATTCACTGCATCACCTACATGTCCCGACATTTAACTTTGAACCACAAATTTATTCCTTAATGTCTGCAAGGATTATATCAACTAGAGCATAGCATAAAGGTTGTCTCTTTTAAACTGTAACCTCCTCGAGGATAGGAACTATGTCACATTTCTCTTAAGTCTCCTTTAGTGCCAAGCACAAACCATTGCATTTAACAGGGACTGCTGTTCTATATGTCTTTCTTTCTTTCTTTCTTCATCCTTTGTATTAAGCTATTGTTAAAGCATTCACTATCTTTATAAGTACTGGGAATATGTAGATACACACAACATGTCCCTAAGTGTTTTTAGTTTAATGAGAAATGGAGGGGAATAGACAGATATAATATAAATCCTGCCTCTGAGTCTTTTCAGTCTAAAAGGAAAAGGAAGGGAGGACACATATATGGCAGCTAGATGATATGGTGTATAGAGTGCTGGGCCTAGAATCAGGACAAACTGAGTTCAAATCTAACCTTAGACACTTATTAGCTTTGTGACTCTGGGCAAGTTGTTTAATTCTGTTTGCCTCAGTCTCCGCATCTGTAAAATGGCTAGGGAAAAATATGGCAAACCATGCCAGTATTTTTGCTAAGAAAATCCCAAATGGGGTCATGAATAGTTAAACATGACTGAATAACAACAGCATACACCTAACTAAGGATGATATGAGATGGAAAGGATGTTGTTAGAAGATAGGACATCATATGGCTGAGGCCCTTCAGATAAAGCATGAGAAATCTGAGAGTGGTAGGAAAACTTTTACCTCTGGGGTAAGGGAAGCCTTCCTAGAGAAAATAGCATCAGAGTTTGGGCTTCAAGGAATGGGGGGGGGTGTTTAACAGCTAGAGATGGTGATATCTGAGGGATGGCAGAAGGTCATACATTTAGATTTTTGACCCCCTCATTTTACATATAAGCAAACTGAGGTCTTAGAGATTTAAGTGACTTACCTAAGTTCACATAATTGCTGAAGCCAGAATTCAAAGCCAGATTCTTCAACTCCAGAACTAGCATTTATTTTACTATGCTAATTTGGAACTATGCTCAAAAAGTTATCAAACTGTGCATACCCTTTGATCCAGCAGTGTTTCTACTGGGCTTATACCCCAAAGAGATACTAAAGAAGGGAAAGGGACCTGTATGTGCCAAAATGTTTGTGGCAGCCCTGTTTGTAGTGGCTAGAAGCTGGAAAATGAATGGATGCCCATCAATTGGAGAATGGTTGAGTAAATTGTGGTATATGAATGCTATGGAATATTATTGTTCTGTAAGAAATGACCAGCAGGATGAATACAGAGAGGACTGGTGAGATTTACATGAACTGATGCTAAGTGAAATGAGCAGGACCAGGAGATCATTATATACCTCAACAACGATACTGTATGAGGATGTATTCTGATGGAAGTGGATTTCTTCGACAAAGAGAGCTAATTCAGTTTCAATTGATCAAAGATGGCCAGAAGCAGCTACACCCAAAGAAAGAACACTGGGAAATGAATATAAACTGCTTGCATTTTTTTTTTTTCTTCCCAGGTTATTTCTACCTTCTGAATCTAATTCTCCCTGTGCAACAAGAGAACTGTTCGGTTCTGCACACATATATTGTATCTAGGATATACTGTAACCTATTTAACATGTAAAGGACTGCTTGCCCTCTGGGAGGGGGTGGAGGGAGAGAGGGGAAAAATCAGAACAGAAGTGAGTGCAAGGGATAATGCTGTAAAAAATTACCCTGGCATAGGTTCTACCAATAAAAAGTTATTAAAAAAAAAAAGAGAGAGATAGTCCCCACCATCTAAGGAGTTGGGCTCCTGGATACACAAGCTAAACACATACTTGTTGTTGGGGCACGTTGGCAAGGGTAGATGAGAGGGGTATAAGTACAGGACAGCAGATGGAGAGAGAGGAAGCAGAAGAAGGGACAAGATGATGTAACCAAGCAATAAAGCTTCTCTAACTGCAAAAAAAAAAAAAAAAAAAAAAAAAAGTATTTTACTATGCTACACTTTGCTTTGTATGAGCAAAGGCACAGAAATGGGAGAAAGGAAGATGGATTAGAATGCAAGAAAGGAAACAGTAAGCTATAAGGCCACACAATTCGTCATTTTGAATGATAATGGAAGACGTCATAGAACTATGTTGCTTGGCTGCCTATAAATTGATGTTATCCAGGCTCAATGATTGTGTGCTTACCCTCTTGCTTTTCCCTGGTTGTGCCTGTCTCACTTTTCGTAGCTGTTGTTCCTTGTTCTCTTCTCTCCTGAAGCCACTCTGATCTCTGAGTCTTCCACCCTACATTCCTTTTCTAAAAAACAAATGAGGCCATCCATCATGAATTCTCCCCACCTCAGTAGAATTCCAGAGAAAGAGGTGGTCCTTAGGTAACAGAACATAGAGCCCTCCAATCCAGCCTTCAATGAGGAAATTGAATTACAGGATGATAAGTGAGTAGCAATAAAAGGATAGGATTTGAACTTAGATTCTCAGACTCCAGAACCAGTACTCTGTATACCACGTCATTGGCCCTTTAGTGCCAACTCCTTTATTTGTACCATTCATCTTGGCCCATCCCTTTCTTTCCTCCTGGCAGCTTCCCCTTTTGACAGTTCCTTTTCTTTTTCTATTTTTTTCTTTTAAAAATTGCTTTTCTCTTTTGTTTTTTCCCCATAATAATTTTCCCTCACTATTCCTTTCTTCCCCCATATAGTCATCTTGTTGAACAAATACCATTTTAAAAAGAAAAACATGAAAAACAAGAGGAAAAAATCAGCATAACTTATCGGTACCTCCCCCAAAGTCTGAAAATAAGTACAATATACAACACTTGTGGACCTCCCATCTCTGCAAAGGGATTGGGGGGGTGGGGAGGAGGTGAAATGTGTTCTCATATCTCTTCCTTCAAACCAGCTTGTTCTTTAGAATTTTGCAACATTCACTTTGGATTTGTTTCATTGTTTTTTCTGTTTACATTGTTATAGCAAATATATATATTGTTTTCTTGTTCTTGTTTACTTGATTCCATCTGTTCAGGTAGATCTTTTCATGTTTCTTTGTATTCACATTCTTTCTTTCTCACCGGACAATAATATTACACTAAATTCATATGCCATTATTTGTTTAGCCATTCCCAATAGATAGCATCTACTTTGTTTCCATTTCTTTGCTATCACCAAAAAATGCTACTGTAAATATTTTGATGTGTATATGGGCATGTAGGTGGCACAGTGGATAGAGAGCTAGTGCTGGAGTCAGGAGTTCAAATTGTCTGGTCTCAGACACTTATTAACTATGTGATCCTCGACAACTCACATAACCCTGTTTGTCCACTTTTCTCATCTCTAGCAGAAGAAGGAAATGTCAAACTATTCTAGTATTTTTGCCAAGAAAACCTCACCATGAGATCATAGATATGATTCAAATGACATAGAAACGGAGGAGACTTTTTTTTTTTTTTTTATCAATTGTCCCTTAAATATATAAACCTAGTAATGGAGTATATGGTTATTTTGGCCATTTTATTTGCATAGCGATGGGGCATTTTTTCATGTAGTTGTTAATGTTATCAAAACCCTGGGGAACTCAGAAGGTTTGGGGAATAAGTCCCGAATCGAGCTGCCATGGCCCACTTCTTCCTCAGTTGCAATCTAGTCCAAAGGTAGTAGTAAAATCAATGCCTTTTTTAGAGGGAGAGAAAAATTCTTTATTCAGGAATTCTCATGAGAAACAAGTATGCTTCTGGATGAGACACACACCCAATACAGAAGTAAGAGCAAGCTTTATAATTTTAGTTCTGTTCTCTGCCCTCCCTTCAAGGCTTGGATTGATCCAGGTTGGATTTATAACCAGTTACAATTGGTTGGATTTACAATCCTCTTTATTCTCCCATTTTATAAGGCTAAAAGGCTTGTGTCCTGATGTTGGCCCCAGTTGGTTTGGGACAGTTTAGGCCTGAGCCCTTTTGGAGGAACTTTGTTGTTTAGCCATTTTCTTGACTCAGAGGGTGATTGGTTGGAGATATCTTAACAAGATATTTCACCCCTCCCTTCATCCTGTTTTGACAGTATCTGTGGAAACCCAACTTCTATACTCTTCACATAGTTTATCTGTTGGTGAATAGCTTTTGGTCTAGCCAGAAACACAGGTCTATTCTAATAGGTAAGAAAACATAGCAAATAATCGTGTATATACAAGACATATACAATTCAAATGGGAGGTGACTTCAGAGGAAAGGCACTAGCGGCAGACATTAAGGGATGGGAGAGGAGAAGGGGACCTGATTCCAGAAAGATGGAATTAGAACTGAACCTTGAAGACATCCAAGGAAGCCAAGAAGTGTAGGGAAAGAGAGCATCCTGAGAGTCGTCTAGCATAAAAGCTGAGCATAAAAATAGAGAGAAATGGAGTGTTATATATGGAGAAGAACAAATTAGCCAGTATAGTTGGGTTTTTAGAATGCATCATGGGGGAGTGAAGTATATGAAGTCTGGAAAGGTAGGAAGGGACTAGGCTGTGCAGCTCTTTAAAAGCCAAATTTTATGTTTAATCTTAGAGGTAATTGAGAACCACTGAAGATTATTAAATAGAGAGATGACATGGCCATGTGTATGGAATATTCCCTTGGTAACTGAGAGGAGGATAAATTGGAGTGGGCAGAGACTTTCAATCAGAAGGTTATTGCAAGAGTCCAGGCAGATGAGAGGAGATGAGGGTCTAAATTCCAGTGGTAGCTGGCTTTGTGCAAAGAGAGAAAGGGATATATAGGAGAGATGTGACAGTAGAAATGGCAAGGTTGAGTGACAGCTGGGATGAATGTGAATGAGGAATGGAGCATGTCACTGAAATTGAATCTTTGTCATTGGGAGGATGGAAGTACCCATTGGATTGGAGGCATCTGGTGAAGGTTGGCCAGGAAGTCCAGGGTACTTGAAATTGCTCTATTTGAGGATTGTTAAAGAAACTGGGGCTATGTGGGTAAAGAAGAGATCTTGGGATGAGTGTGAAAGAGCACTTTAGAGACTTATTTGTTTAGGGCTGAACTAGGGGCAATGAATACAAGTTGTAGAGAAGTGGATTTGGACTTGGTACATGAAAAAATGGCCAACAACTATAACCCTGGGAGAGTGCCTTGGAAGTGGCAATAATAATCACTGCCATTTATATGAATATATGTAACATAACATTAAGAATATATTATTAGTATATAATGACTGATATTTATAACAGTACATTAAATTAATTATATAATAACAACTGACACTTTAAAGTTTACAGATCACTTAAAATTTGATCCTCAAAAACCTTGTGAGGTAAGAACCAGAGTTATTATTATATCCATTTTACAGATGAGGAAAATTGAAACTGATAAAGATTAAGTCTCTTTCATAGCTAGTAAGTGGGTGTCTGAGACAGTCAAACTCAGGTTGCCTGTCTAGTACATTCCCCATCCTTGGTAATCTTCAGGTAGAGGCTGGAGATTCATTCCTACTTAGGTCATGCTAAATGGCCTCTTCAGTGCCCTCAAAATCTCTGACTTGATTGGAGGATTCCTGGAAAGGGGGAACTGCTTTCTGTTTCCTTCATGACACTCACAGTGATAGAGCTTGATACCTTGCCAATCACATCCTGAAATTTAGAGTGTGGTGATTAAATACCCTAATTGTCAGCTTGGGTTGTGAATAATAATAACATGCTAATTCAGCTAGTTTCTCCCCCTTCCTCCCCTTTCCTCCCCCCAGACAGTTACACCAGTTTTGCTGATGATACAGGAATGCAGTCATTTTCTCTTTTTGCTTCAGGATAAAGCAGAAGAAAATGGGTTATAAGCTACCCCAGAGTCAGGGTGGGTTAAAAAAGAGAAAGAGAGAGAGAAGAGGTGAAGAGCAAAGCTAGCTTTGGACTTCTGTCCCTCTGGGATATCTGCTCCAGATGGCAATCAATGTGGCCTATGAGCTGAGGGAGTTTAGGAGAATGAGCCTACATTTGTAGTCATAAAATCTGGGTTGTAGAACTAGCTTTCACTAACTTAATATGTGACAATGAATAAGATGTTCTCCTCTCAGAGCCTCAGTTTTCTCCTCTGTAAAATGAAGAGTTTGGGTTAGCTAATCCCCAAGGTCCTTTCTAGCTTTAAGACTTAATTCTCTAACAATCTTAAGTTTCAGGAGCCTGAAGTAGGTGTGCCACAAAATAGAGTCATGAAGAATACCAGTGTGAAAAGGAATTAAGTAGTCTAATCCCCCTATTTTACAGGGGAAGAAGCTGCGTTCTAGACAAGGGAAGTGTTTTGCTTAGGATTTCCTAGCTGTTCAATATTAGATAGCTTCCCTATCATGAATATGAGGTAGTGTCAATGAGGACAAGAATAATGAAGAGAGGGAAGGAGAAAAGTAGGGAGGGAGGGAGAGAAGAGGGAGGAGAAAGAGGGGAGGGGAGGGAGAAAAAGGAGTCCCCCCCCTTTTCCAATCACTGGACGCTAAATTGAAATCTTTGGATGTGCAAATTTAATTGGGTTGGTGGGAGAGTGGATAGCTTCTGTAGCATCTAATGCTTAGTAGAGGGAACCATTGATGACATGTGGCCAAACCAAATGGGAGCAGCCTCAGGTTGATGAATTAGTCTTTTGAGAAATGTTGTAGCAGATGTATTGCTAGAAACCTGTCTCTGTGGGACGCAATTCAACTGGATGAAGTGGCTCATTGCTGGGCAAAAAGAATCTCCCTAGAAATCTGTTACAGGGCTAGAACCCTGCCTCTAAGGGGCTTAGTTAAGCCAGAGAAGATGGCTCATTCCTGATAGAATGCTGCCCCTGAGAATCTGTTGCCTATGAATGAGGCCCAAAGACTAGGGGGTGGGGCATTGGGAATGCAGGCAAAATGGATGGTGCAATGTCTCCTAGATTTCATTCATTACTTTGAAACTTAATTTTTTTTATTATAGCTTTTTATTTTCAAAACATGCATAGATAGTTTTCAACATTCACCTTTGCAAAACCTTGTATTCCAAATTTTTTTTCTCCCTCCCTTCTCTGCATCCCCTCCCCCCCCACCCCTCCACCTCCCCACCCCCCATGGCAAGCAATCCAATATGTGTCAAACATGTGCAACTCTTCTATATATATTTCCACAATTATTATGCTGCACACACACAAAAAAAAATCAGATCAAAAAAATGAGAAAGAAAACAAAATGCAAGTAAACAGCAACAACAACAAAAAGTAAAAATACTATGTTGTGATCCACACTCAGGCCCATAATCCTCTCCATGGGTGCAGATGATTCTCTCCACTACAAGACCACTGGAACTGGCCTGAATCATCTCACTGTTGGAAAGAGCCACATCCACCAGAGTTGATCATATAATCTTATTTTTGTGTACAATGTTCTCTTGGTTCTATTCATTTCACATAGCATCAGTTCATTTAAATCTCTCCAGGACTGTCTGAAGTCATCCTGCTGATCATTTCTTACAGAACAATAATATTTCATAACATTCATATAACAGAATTTATTCATTCTCCAACTGATGGGCATCCATTCAGTTTTTAATTCCTTGACACTATAAAATGGGTTGTTATAAACATTTTTGCACACTTGTGAATCCTTTTCCCTTTTTTATGATCTCTTTGGGATACAGGTCCAGTAGAGACACTGCTGGATCAAAAGTATGCACAGTTTGATAGCCCTTTGGGCATAGAAACTTAGTGTTTGTGTGATTTTGGGAGAGACATTGCTTCTGATCCTTAGTTTCTTCATCTCAAACATGAAGGAGTTGGATTAGATTGGAATTTCTTGATCTTTTGCTATTCTGAGCCCCTTTGGCAATCTGGTGAAACCTTCTCAGAGTAATATTTTTAAATGCTTAAAATAGAATGTATAGGATTATGAAGAAAACTAATTATATGAAATATAATTTTAAAAAAATATGCAAGTTTTAAAAAGTTCACAAGACCCACATTAAAAACCTCTGAAGTAAGGTTCCTTCTAGCTTTAACATTTCCTAGAATAGGTAGCAGACATAAGGTCATTATCCTAATGACAACTGTTGTCTCTACTGCATTTGAAGTACTTTTTGCTCTCCTCGTAATGCTTGGTCTGGGAATTCCATGTTGGATTCCTTGACAAGGACTGGGTAGCAAATGAGGGGGACACACACACACACACACACACACACACACACATACACACACACATTCTCTCTCTCTCTCTCTGTCTCTTTCTCTCTCTCTCTCTCTTTCTCTCTCTCTTTTTTTTCTCGCTCTCTCTGGTGTGATTTGTTTTCTTCTCTCACTTTCTACTTATTGTTAATCCTGGGGTAGCCTGACTTCAGGGTAAAGGTTCTTTACCTAGATCTTTAAATAGGTAAACAAGTAAGATCTTTTTTTACCTCAATATCATCATAGTCACTTTGTCATTCTTCCCCCATGTATTGTATAATTCTAGTGTAATTCCCTATTACTTCAGGATCAAATATGAAAATCTCTAGTGTTAAAAAACTCTTCATAATTTAGCCCCATTTTCTTACACCTTACTCTCTGCCTTATACTCCTTGGTTCCACACTGGCCTCTTTGTAGTTTCATGTATAAGACTCTCCTCAGGTTAGGGCATTTTCTCTGGCTGTTCCCCCAACCCGAAATGCTCTCCTTCCTCATCTGTCTTCTGGCCTCCTTCAAGACCCAACTAAAAATCTGCTCCTACAGGAAGCTTTGTCCAACCCCTCTTACTTTTGATACCTCTCCTCTTTAGCCTGTATATGGCTTATTTGCACATATTTGTTTTCTCCCATATAAGTTTGTAAGCATTTTAAGACTGACAATATCTTTTGTCTTTTTTTGTATCCTCAGCTCTTAGGACAGTGCTTGATATATAGCAGAAACCTAATAAATATTTATTGATTGATAGATCTAGAACTGCTTGGTTGCAGAATGAAGGTCATTAACATTTATAAAGGGCATCAAGGTTTACAAAATGGTTTATATGTGTTAACTCATTTTGTCCTTATGAAAAACCTGGGAGGTAGGTACAATTAAGACATGTGAAGATATTTTTGAGCACATTTTATTTTATTATTTTATTTTTCTAGCACATTTTAAAAGACTGTTCCTCTAGAATAGTATCTTGCTTGAGCATCACTCCTAGTTTTGGAATAACATCATGCTGAACAAACCACTTGGCTTAGCCCTCAACCACTACCTGAAGTGGTCAGGATTTCTCTTAGTTCAAGTCCTTGGCATCTTCCTATGATCTCGACTGTGTCCTGATGTCTCTCCTTGACCATTGCCCTATGCTCTGGAGAATGTCTCAGACAGCTTCCTGAAATGTGGGTGGTTGCTGCTGTGGGATCACAGAAAAGTGTCCAGTTCTGAGCAGGAAGGGCCTTTAGATTCCATCTGAACCAGTCAGTCAGTCAATGAACATGTATTAAGTGCCTATTATATGCATTAGAAGTGAAGCTTCCCACCACATGCTGACTGTGTGATTCTGGATAAGTCCCTAAACTTCTCCAGTGCCCCCAGGTCATTTTCTAAGACTATAAATTACTGGGCAGGTGCTGGTCTGTATTGTTAGAGAGATCCCTCATCTGGGAGCTCTCTATACCAAGGAAATCATAGAGGGATGGTGTATATGTATATTTTAATTAAAGTTAACAAATAAGTACTAAGCACTTATTTTGTCTTCCTTTTGAATTGGTCATTATCAGAAACCAAAGAAGACACAGTCTTTGCTCTTGAGGTGCTTCCAATTTAATTGTGGGAAGTTTCAGGACACAAGACCGAATATTTTAATTGGATTTATTCATGACTGAAGAACATGTCTGCTGATTTCAGAAAGCCAGGCCCATTTTGACAAAGGACATTTGTCCTTTGATCTCCAGATATCTGAAAGTAACTTGGAGACTTAGAAAAGAAGGGAAACAGGCCTCTGACCTTCTGAGGGAGGCTGCTCTGGGTTTCTCTGGTGCCTGTTACCAGGCCCCATGGCAGTAATGATGATGGATGAGTGAGTGCCTACAGGGGCCATCTCTACCTATTGGCAACCTCATTCAAGGGCCAGAGAAGTATCAGCCTCCATCCTGCCACCTGCCACCTGCCACCTACCAAGAACTTGTTCTATGTTTTCCAGAGAAAGGACATTTCTCCTGGTGATGATGGGAAATATGCCATTCCATCCCCCCATCCTCGTAGCTGTATGTATGTGGAGGTGGGGGGAGCAGGGGGTGAGTGATCAGAGCAGGCATGTGGGTCTGTACCAGCTGCTAGTACCATATGGACACCACCTACCAGTAGTATCAGTCTTCTCATTGGAGCTTGCTGGCTGCAGAACCCTGAGGGAATGTGAGTGGATTATTAGGGAAAGGGAAAGGAAAGTCATTATCTTTTATAAATGTCTTTGTGGTCTAGGAAAGTGGTCTTCAAACTAGAGGCCATGATTTAACCTCAAGGATTGTGGGTGGGTGGGAACATGGGTTGCATCCCACCCTTTCTGCAATAGCCTGTCATGGAGCTTGTTTCCAATACAACTATACATCTACCCTTTCTCTGTATGATCTAGTGCCCATCCGTCTCTGCCCCATTCCACCACTGCAGCATCTTTACTAGCTACCAGCCTTCCTGAATTAGGCTTCTGAGTGTGGTTATAACCCAAGTTCTTCCATAATAGCTATGCAAATGCCACTGGGAAAATTTCCCTCCAAACCCTATCCCAGCCTATCCACTAGAATAATAATAATCGTGATGATGATCACTATTATTATTGTCACTGATAGTGTGAAATTCACTTTTTTTCCTCTTTTGCTCCCAAATCTAGGATTTGGTGATAAGAATGTACTGATTTAGAGGAGTTGAAAGACTTGGGTTCCAGTTCTAGCTCTCAATAGCTAACTGTCTAACTTGGATAAGCTATTCTTTGTCTCTCAATTTTTTCTACTGTCCCAAGTTTTGCCTTATCCCTCAGAATTCTTATAAGGTTAAAATGCAATTTTTAGAGTGCTGTATATATATAATGCATTATTATAAAATATAATTTTTATAAAAATTGCAAAAGCAGTTTTATAATGAAAAATAGGCAATATACAAAGGCTGGGTGATATTAGGGTCCCAGAGCTCGAAAAGACCTGAGAGGACTGAATGGTAGAATGGAAAAGGACTTAGACATAGGGACACATAGCTGGGAGGGAGAACTTTGGAGTACAAAACCTGAAACATGGGATCTGGGAGGGAGTTTATAAGACATAAGATGTTAGAATTAAAGAGGTTAGAAAATAGAATGTTAAAGCTGAAAGGATGTCAGAGTTCTTGGTTAATCCCTTTATTTTAGAGATTGGGAGGTTGAGGACCATGTGAGGGATGTTCCAGAACTGACAGATAGTAACTAGCAGATCCAGCATGTGTGCTGTTTCTCAGATGATGGAGATATGAGGTTCCTTACTGGAAGGTGATGTAAGAGTCTTATTCATCCCCTTGCTTCCTTTCCTACTTCAGGTACAAAGGCTTCATCAAGGACTGTCCCAGTGGTCAGTTGGATGCTGCAGGATTCCAGAAGATCTACAAACAATTCTTCCCCTTTGGTGACCCCACCAAGTTTGCTACGTTTGTTTTCAATGTCTTTGATGAAAACAAAGTAAGTTAGTGATTGATGGTGCTATGCCAGCCCCCGAGGTCCCAGGAGCCACCTCCCCCTCACCACCAGACTCCGCAGCTTCATCTCCTCCTAAAATGCTAACTCGACACCCACTCTCTCACTGCTAACTTGCCTTAGTGGGGAAGACACACATATACACACACAACCACCCCTGAACTTTCTCTTCTCTGGGTATGAGAGGCAGATAGATGTAGGCATGAAGTAAGGAAAAACTTCCTAACAATTAGAGCTATCTAAAAGTGGAATAGGTTGTCTCATGAGATAGTGAGTTCCCCTAACTTGGGTCTTCAAGCAAAGGCTAGCTGACTGCTTGTTGGGGATGTTATAGGGGAGATTTCTGTTTAAGGATGCATCTGCCAAATGGATTGGAGCGCAAGCCTTCCTTACTCCAAATTCACCGTCCTGCCTCTGTTCTCCTTCCCCAGAATCCCCTTTTTATTACATAATTCTTTGTCCCCTCATTTCATTCTTTCTTATTAAGGATATAGGTCTGTTCCTAGGAGCCCGTGAGGGGGTGACCCAAGAACAGCTCGTCATTCCTGGCCATGGCCATTGCTCACAGTTCTGATGGCTCAGTGAGGGACTTCTCCCTAGCACTTACACGTGTGTAAGAGTCCAGTGAGCCCTGGTTCTAGGTCTGGCTCTGGGACTAATATTTTGTTGTTCAGTCATTTTTCAGTTATGTCCAACTCTTTGTGACCTGTTTTGGAGTTTTCTTAGCAAAGATACTAGAGTAGTTTGCCATTTTCTTTGTGGGCTCAGTTTACAGATAAGGAAACTAAGGCAAACAGATATAAGTACCTTGCCTGGGGTCACATAACTAATAAATGTCTGAGCCCAGATTTAAACTCAGGAAGAGGAGTCTTGTTGACTCCATTCTTGGTACTTTCTCCACTATACCCCCTACCTGTCCAGATTTAAAGTCTCTTCTAAATTTAAGATTCTGTAATGTTAAACTGAGGGAGATTACTACATGTTATTTTCACCTGGTGACTGGGATGTCTGTATGTATATTCATCCTCTCACACTCATTCACGCCTCCCTCTGATGCCTTAAATGCATTTAATGTATCTAAAGCCTTTGCCAAGCTACTTCCTATATAGAAATGAATAATACTCTTCTTCAGCTTCTCCTTTTTTCATCCTTTTATATCTTTTTTCCATCTTCTTCCTTTTCTTTCCCTCACCAACTCTCCCTTTCTTGACCTTCCCTTCATCAGACTGAGAAAGTACAATTAATGTGTGTAATGCTTTCTTTTGTCAGGATGGGAGGATAGAATTCTCGGAGTTCATCCAGGCACTGTCGGTGACCTCTCGTGGGACCTTGGACGAGAAACTAAGATGTAAGTTCCTTTCTATCAGTTAATCAGACTCTGTGATGTGTCCATTTCTGTGCTGGCTTCTATGGGGGAATATAGAGAAGAACAGACAAGATTCAGGTCTTTACAAGGCATACCACCTAGGAAGAGAGAGAAGACATATATCTGAAAAGATAATGGACAGCATAGGCTCTTTGTACCCAATGCCACTGAATAATTCAGACTTCGAAGTGTTACATGTTGAGTTATATGCTATATGATTGGGGGGGGCATCCCTAGGGGCTGGACAGTTCAAAGAAGGCTTATTGGAAAAAGCTGAGCCTGGAGGCATGGAAGAACTTTGATGAAAAGAGGGCATTCTAGGTTGAAATAATGACCCAAAGGAAGGGCAAGTCTGATCCCCTTGCCCTGACTATATGAGGCAGCTAAGTAGTCTAGCGGAGAACACTTGTTTGTTCTTCATTTTTGAAGAGGATCACGACTTTAGGGAAGTGATGCCATGACATGCAATTGTTTTTTTTGATTTAAGTGAGGGAGGACTGCGCAAAGTCATCCACCTCACTTTCCCCTTCAGAGCCATCTGGGTCCAGTGACAAGATATAGATCAAGATGACTGGAGATAGCCCTGGATGAAAAGAGAGACTTTGGCTTTTTTGAGCTAAGGTCTTCAATAGGTCTCAGTAGAATACTGGAATTGTTAGGAAGATCCAAATTCAAATCGCAGTGCAGATACATACTCGTTCTGTGACTCTTCTCAGTTGGACCTGATGACCTTCAAAGTTCCTTCTAGTTCTAAATATTCTCTGGTGATCTCTGGGAAAACAGCTAGTATATGAGATGTTATCTAGTGTACTCTCAAAGGAGAATGTGAGGTTAGAAGCCAGATCTGACTTCAGATACTGTTCCTGACCTTGAAATGCTGGGTGGTTCAGTTCTCCTGGGGCTCAGTTTCCTTATCTGTAAAATGGGGAATAAATGAACCCTCTTCTCCTCTTTGTCTACCTGACATGGGAGGGATTAAGGGGATTGAGTATATATTCAACTCCCATTTTTGCTGGAGAGAACAGATAAGTGAAATCCTTGGGATGATGATCAGTGTCTCCAATTTCAGGGGCATTCAAGCTTTATGACTTGGATAATGATGGCTACATCACAAGGAATGAAATGCTGGACATTGTGGATGCCATTTACCAGATGGTGGTAAGAGAGGTTTGGTTCTGAGGTGGGTGAATGGGGTGGGCATGTAGGTGGTGAGAAACCCAAGGAGAGAATTTGGAGAAGGTTTAGATTTTATTCACATAAGAAGTAACATCTTACATGGAGAGACTTTTCAGAAAATAGGACTGTCCCTTCCCCTCTCAAACTATAATTGTTATGTGATTCACCATCTGGAGAGGTAGAAGCCAAAGATGATCTTGGAGGTGGAGAAAACATGGTTGGGGGAGGGCATAGTCCAGAAAATGTGTTTTGTGTGTTTGTGTATCCAAAAATAAAAAAGAGTGGGGGTAGATATTTAGGTGGGAGATGGGAATGCTGGCATGGTGGGCACCCTGGAGCTGGGTGGTGACAGTGTGGTATGGGAGAAACAGCACTGAATTCGAAGGCTGCCAACTTGCCATATGACCTTGAGTGAGTGATGCTTCCTGAGTTGGATCTGTTTTGCTTATGTGAGACTTGGATTATTCAGTCTCTGAGGTTCCTTGTGACTCAGTCGTTCAATGACTTTTGGGTCTTCAGCTGGAAAAGAAGATAATAGTGTCTCTTGCTGCTTAGCCAGGATTGTAAAGAACAACTCGTGGAGGAGCCAAGGTACTATACAGTCAGTGGATGATATTTAACTTCACTGTCCTTATCTCTTTCCTGTAAGGGTAACACTGTGGAGCTTCCAGAAGAGGAGAACACCCCAGAAAAAAGGGTGGATCGGATCTTTGCCATGATGGACAAGGTGAGGTGGTTGAGGTGTGATACTGCGCTTTCCTAAATACTTTGGGTGCCTGGGAAAAAAGTTTTACTTCAGGGCAGGGAGGAGGATGGAAAAAAATAGTACATGTGACTGAAAAGAGCTAAGAAGGCTGTATGTGTCCTTGTTTGGGGAGAAGTGGCCAAAGCAAGATATTAAAGAATATGAGGGACGTCATCATCTGTATTTGCCTCCTTCTTTGCATATTACTCCCCAAGTTATGTATCCAAAGCAACTCAGAGTTTCATAGATTTACAGCCATAAGGAATCACTGTGGATATATTATGTTACCCCTTCAGTTTGTAGTTGAAGAAACTGAGACTCGAAAAGCTTAAAAGAATTGACCAGGGTCACTAAGGTGCTAAATAGTGAAACTAGGGGGCAGCCCAAAGTTGCAATGGATAGCGTGCTTGGCTTAAAGTCAGGAAGACTCATCTTCTTGAAATCAAATCTGGCCCTAGGTTCTTAGTACTTGTGTGACCCTGGACAAGTCACTTAACCCTGTTTGCCTATAAAATGAGCTGGAAAAGGAAATAGCAAACCACTCCAGTATTTTCACCCAGAAAATCTCAAATGGGGTCATGAAGAATCAGACATGACTAACAGAGGATAACAAAGTAACAACAAATGGAATCAGGATTTGAACCCAGATTTCCTGTTTAAACCAAGTATGATCTCTTCCTCTCCCTTCTCTCTCTGTTACTTTACAACCACCACTGACCCCAGGCTCCTGCATCTTGAGCCTGACTCCATTATTTTTTTAGGAAAAGCACCAGATTGGAAGTTAGAAAGTCTTGGTCTCAGTCCCAGCTTTGCCCCTAGTCCTGTGACTGGTCTGCAGCTAGTTTTCTTTTCTCTTGAGTCATTGGAGTTTCCCATCTGTAAAGTAAAGAGGTTGGATTAGTTGATGTGTCAGTATTAAAGTTCTGTGAATTTATGAGTTGATGAGACCAGGGAAAACCACAGGACTGGGAATTTCAGACCAAAATATCTCCTTCTGTGGATTAACCACAGAAAACTTCTGTCACTGGCCAAGGCAGGTCTGAGTACCACCTACTCACCATCAGGTTTAGGGAATGCAAATTCATATTGAGGAAATGGAATCTACTAGGAAGATAATTACCTAAAACATCCAGTTCCAACCTGACTAGAAATGATTTGGATTTTAGCCATTATTTGGGATTATTCAGTTCATTTATTTGTTTGAAGTTAAGAGATAACTAACTTTTTCCATCTATGAATGTGAACGTTCTAGTGTATGATGAAGGAGCTTCTTATCCCTGATCTGAGACAAGAGGACCTGAATTTTAGTCTGGTTGATAGCCCCAAAAGCAGTGGTTCTTAACCTGGGGTCCATAGTAGATTTCTGGGGGTCTGTGAATTTGTCTGGAAAAAAATTGCATCTTTATTTAAAAAAAATTAATCTCTAAATTTCCTCCTAAATTATTTAAAAACATTCTGAAAAAGAGTCTATAGGTTTCATCAAAGGGGGTCCATGGCATAGAAAAGGCTATCCAGTTGGATAGCTGGGATTGGGTGGGATTTAGATATTAAAAACTCCGAACACCTTCATTTCTCCTTCCAGAATTCAGATGGAAAGCTGACACTGCAAGAGTTCCAGGAGGGCTCAAAGGCTGACCCTTCCATTGTCCAGGCACTCTCCCTCTATGATGGGCTTGTATAGTCCTAGGGCCAGAGCAGGGGTAAGTATGGGCCCTATAGGCAACCTTGGTTCTGCACTGAAAAAAGGAGAGCAAAAACTCAGCCTCAGATCATGTGGACTCAGATCATGTGATCCTTCCCCTAGTAAAACAGAAATAAACACCTAGGATATTGTGGATTGAAGAGACCTAGGATGTTACCTACCCCATTTTCTAATAATGAGTTTAATGCCTAGCAATGGCTAAGTTGCAAAGGCCTCCTTCCCAGTTAACATGAGTACCATTATTTTCTTTTAATTATTCAGGCAGATGTAATGTAAATTCAGTATAATAATATTATACAGTAATTTGTTATTAGAATAATTTTTTTTCCTCTTTTTCTTCCCTATCCTTTAAAAAAATTAATTTTTTCAGTGAACAAAGCTTTATTTCTTTCTCCTCCTCCTCATATATTTAAAAAAAGGAAAAGAAAAAAACAAAACTTTTATAACAGATATGTATAGTCAAGCAAAACAAAATCCTGAATTAGGCATGTACTATTTTACTATATGTATACGTATACACACACACACACACACACACACACACACACACACACACACACACACACACACACACACACTGCAACTAGGTAGCATGGTGGATAGAGTACCACACCTGACGTTAGGAAGATTCATTTTCCTGAGTTCAAATCTTGCACCTGATACTAGCTGTGTGATCCTGAGCAAGTCATTTAATATCTATTTGTCTCAGTTCCTCATCTGTAAAATGGGGATACACTGGAAAAGGAAATCACTCTGGTATATCTGCCAAGAAAATCCCAAATGGGGTCTTGAAGAGTTGGACATGACTAAAACAAGTGAACAACAAGAATGTGTGTCTGTGTGTGTGTGTCTGTGTGTGTGTGTGTGCATAAAAATATAAAATTCTGTCCCCTTGACCTCTGAGGTGGATAGTATCATGGGGTTCTTTGGAGTTGTGATCATTGAATTTATTAATCAGAGTTTTGAAGTCTTTCAAAGTTATTTGTGTCTGCAATTTTGCTGTTACTGCATAAATTGTTAAATTTTTCCTTTAGTTCTCATTTTCCTTTTTTAACCCTTCTCTTCTTCTTTATTTTATTTCTTTTCTTTCTCATTTTTCTATTCTATTTCTTCTTCATTTTCTTCCCCTTCATTTTTCTTTTCCTTTCACTGGGTTTTTTCTCCTTAATCTTTCTTTTCCTCACTCTTCCCCTATTTTCTGCTTGCTCCTTTTTCATTTCTTTTTCTTCTTGACCTCTTTGACTTTTTCCATCACCATCATAATCTATTGACACACATTTCCCTTTAGATATACACAACAGAAGAGGCCTCTGTAGGACAGTTAATTTAGCACCCTGATAATAAAGTAAAACAAAGCCTCATGAGTTTTTGGATGGATTCCCCCTTTGAAAAGACCACCAAGAACACTTTTAACAGATAGCATCAAGAGGAGGAGGTCTTTGTATATTTGTAAAAAGAAAGGTAAAAAAGACAGTCAACAAGCCTTTATTTAAGCTCTTACTATGTGTCATGCACATAGTACATCAGGGAATGCGAATGACAGTCTACAAATTACTGCCCAGGACTTTATAAACACTCCCACTCTACTCTTTTCCAAGGAGAAACACAGACTGGAATAAGTGAGATTAACATTTAGTCTGCATCCTCTCCCTTCTCCCATTCTTAAATCTAAACTCCCTATCTGGCAAAACACCAATTATGAGCAAAACATAAGCTGGGTTTGTTGATGATCTTGTTGGAACCTGGTACCCTCCTCACCATCCTTTCAGAATCCTGTAGCTAGGAGGTTCTCAAGGTCATTTGGTCAAACTTTCTGCCCTTAAGGACCACCATGCTCCCATGTCTAAACCATTTAGGATTACATGAATAGTAGAATAAATTCATTCAGAAATAGCTTGGATGGGGAAGAGAAAATAAATCTCTTGTGTACCCCCCTTCCTTTCTTTTCTCTGACACAGCTACTAGCCTATAGAGGTCCTTACTGCTCTATATGTATTATTATTGCAATGGCCTATAGGTGGGTCTTCTTGCCTTAAATCTGGTCTTTCTTCCATCTAGTTGTCAGATTACTCTTCCTAAAGAACAGATCTTCATTCCCATATCTTATAGTTGGTTCCCTATCACATCCAAGATCAAATATAAAATCCTCTGTTTGATATTCAAGCCCTTTACATCCTGGTTCCTTCTTCCCTTTTCAATTTTCTTAAAATCTTACTCCCCATCATGGATTCTTCCAATCATGACATTAGTCTCTTTGCTATTTTTGGAATAAGATATTCCATTTTTTGACTGGGAATTTTGGCTAGCTGTTCCCTATCCTTGGAATATTTTCCCTTCTCATTACTACCTCCTGGCTACACTTCAAATCCCAGCTAAAATTCCATCTTCTAAGGGAAGCCTTTTCTGATCCCCTTTAATGCTAATCTTTTCTTTATGTTGATTATTTCCAATCTGCCTGTGTAGATATCTTATTTATACATTTGTTTTCATGTTGTTTCTTTCATTAGACTGAGGCTCTTGAAATTGCCTTTTGCCTTTCTTTATATCCCCAGTTCTTAGCATAGCACCTGGCACATGGCAGGAGTTATGTTTATTGGCTGAGCCCTGAATGGACGAATAAACTGTTAGACAATAAGCATTTATTAAGTACTACTAATTGTCAAGGCACTGGGCTAAGTGCTTGGAGATAAAAACAAATAACAAAAAGCAGCTCCCTGCACAGTCTGATGGGGAAGACAACACGCAAACTACTATATAGAAACATGATATAGACAGGATAAACTGAGTGTTTCAGTTTGATTGAAGAGGACTGGGAAGGACTTGCAGAAGGTGTGATTTTATCTGAGACTTGAGGGAAGCCAGGAGGTGGAACTGAGGAGCGAGAGGGTTCCAGACTCTCTCAGTGCTTTTTTTGTGCTAAGCATCCTGCTGAGCTGAGAAAACAAATACAAAAATCAGGTGATCTCTTGCCCTCAAGAAGCTTACATTCTGATGGCTGATAGCACATATAGGGGAGTGGTAGTTAGAGAAAAAAATCTTGTTCTTTGAGATAACAGGGACTTAAAAATTTTTTTTTTTCATTTAACAAAAATCTTCTTTCCCTTCCCTCCCCACTTGCAACAAAATATACATAGTCAAACAAATAAATTTCCGCATTGGCAAAGTCCAAAAACGCATATGGCATGCCTTTTCTAAAAGCAATGGTAATATTGATTTGATTATTAAGCTCAGAGCAGTAACCAGAAAAGTTGGGATTATGGTAGGAGATGGGGGATGGGGTTGGCCAAGACAACAAGATGGCTCAGGTGGAATATCACAGATATGGTAGCACTGGTGAATTTGCATTTACTATTTACAAATCAAGGCAGCTCAGCCCTTGGGTAGAAGTTCTAAAATCAAGCCAATTATTCTCAGGATCTGGGGTCGGTTTCAGGATAAGTATAAAACAGGTGGCAGGATAATCCAAGGGGATGTCTGAATGAGAAGTGAAGCATGAACTAGTTTGGGCTAGCTCTTTGTGATGGGCTAGGTGAGTTTGCAGACCCTGCTTTACTCAGCAATAGAATGAGTTTCTTCTCTTTCTAAAGGGGAGGGAGATACTGCAACCTCCCTCAGACAACCCACGATACAAGTAGGTGCTTTCTTAACCCTGTGTTCCTAATGTTCTACTTTTCAGATGCCTGCAGACTGCCTGCCTCCCTCTGTGCCATCAGACCACCTCAGTAATGAAGCTCATCCACTTGTCTCTCTCCAGCCTTCCTTTACGCACAGCAGGGCTGCACACAAAATGTGAGGTCCCTTTCCCCCGTCCCTTCTCACCCTCCGCATCCCCTTACTGTGCCCTGAAGTCACTGTCTCCATTTGCCAACTTCTGCTTGTCGGAGGAAAAACAGCGGCGATCATCTGCAGAACAAGGCCACCTATTGCATCACAGAAGAGCCTCGTTGTTTCTCTCTCATGCCCCTGCTTTTATTTTTCATTTGGAACAGACATTTTTAAAAATGCCCTTCTGTTCTAGAAAATGTAGACTGAAGAATGATGATGGTCCTGGGTTACTCAGAAAACTCTCCAGCTTCCTTCCTACTGGTGGCTGGAAAGATTGTTGGGAAGATATCTCTTTCGTTCTTGGATTGGGCCAGATGTATTTGGGAGATGATTGATGTTTCTTGTCATCCAGTCCTTTTAGCAGCAAAACAACCTGCGGGGCTAGGATGATTTATTATTATTAATTATTATCATTATTATTTTTTCGTGATATCAGTATTGTGTTTTTTTGTGGGAAAGTGAGTTTTTTTATACATATATATGATCAATATCTTTATTTATTGGTTGTTAACTGTTGCTGCTGTCTGGTATGTCTGAGCCCCAAGTATCCAGGGGCAAAACGTTTACATGTGCACGCGCCCCCCATGCTCGCTCAGGAGGACGGTGGCCCACAGTGGCCAAGAAGCCAAAAATACTTTCCCAGATACTGTGCTTGGTTTTTGGAGTGGGATTAGGGATGAAATTCTTGAAAGGGTTATATACCCATCTCTCTTCCAGATGCTTGCTTCCCTGGGTTCCCTTGCTTCCTCATTGCTTTCTCCTTTCCCTTATCTTTATCCTTTCTCCCATTCTCTTCCTCTACTACCCCTTCCCTAACCCCTCCCCAGCATTCTTCTGCATGATTCTCATGCTCATGCTCAGAGAGAGACCCCAGCTGCTTTTGCATTCAGATTTTCATTTGGCCTGGTTGCCTTTCTTGCTTCTTGCTTTTATGTCTTGGGCAGATTAGAGAAATTGAGTTTCTTAAAAGGTTGCACCAAAAAAGACTGTTTGGGGAAAGAACTCAATCAATTCTTTTAGTAAAGAGCTTAGAGAAGGGAAAATCCATCCTATTCACAGAAGAGTGAAAAGCTGCTATTAGCCAAAAACTTAAGTAGCCTCCCTTTGGGGAGACTTGCAAATGATTCCCGAACCTTCCCATTCAGCATATTCCTCCCCTCCCACAATTTTTCCTTTTTGAGGAGAGACACAAGAATTTAAATATCTGTACTCCTCTGGCTCACATTTAGTAGACACTTACCTCCGTGTTTATTGAACCGAGGCGTCTTTGGGTCCACTGGGTGAACAATTATAGGGAAAGAAGCTTGTTCAAAGAGATAATTGTCCATCAATTCGACATTAAGTCAAATCAATGAATTTATGTTCATTAATGAACAACCATTTATTTAACTCCTATTAAGTGCAAGTGTGGTAGATTCTGAGAATATAAAGACAAAAACAAAACATTCCTGGCCCGTAAGGGGCTTACCTTCTATTGAGTCTGTCAGGCAACAGCCTCATATTTCTTGGGGAGAGCTCTAACCTCTTTTTGGAAATTGAGAAAAATAGCTAAACCATGATATTCTAGAAAATGTTGCCAAAGCTTTTAGTGGAAAGGACAAACAGAAAGCCAACCAGAGAGTTCCATGGGTGATGTCATGTAACTTTCTGTTTCCTTTGATGTTTGATGAATGTCCTGCCATCTTATTTTTCCTTTGAGTCTAAAATGGGGAGGATAATGTGCCAGGCCTGGCTGTTCACAGCTGTTCACACTTTTCCTTAGCCAGATGATTGGGAATTATGACCGGCCTGTAGAGAGCATGCCTTATAAATTTAGTTCTATTGCAGTGACAATTAATGTCAATCACTAAGAATTAGCAACCTGATCTTTCTGTTTTTGTTCTCCTACTATCCCTGCCTTGCCATACTACTAAAGAGTTGGCCTTGGAAACAGCTTGCACCCAGTATGACTTGGTTGACATCTGCCCTTACCTGAAAACTTAAGAGTCCCACTCTGGGCAGATAATCTTGAACATTTCAGAGCCCACATCCCTCTCTCTCTTTCCACAGTTCCTTGTTCTTTCTGCCCTTCTCTGACAAAGATATCTCTTTTTAGGGAAAGGGGCATTCTGGACTTGGTGGCTGATCATCCTCTCTAAACATTCTGCTATGTCTTCCTTTTGATATGTAGAGTTTTTTAGAATCCACTTAGATCCTAACCCAAAGCTTCTCCTCCAGCCATTTGTTTCCCTAAAACGCCAATCATCCTCTTTCTTAGGGCTCTTGGGGGCTCTCCTTCCTGCGCCTTCCATGATGTTCCCATCTCACTGCTGTTTTCTTGTGTGAATTGCAATCTAGTTTGGAATCCTTACTCTGATCTTCATCTCTTATTGTAACTCCAAGGGATTGAGGGTGGCTTCAGAGGAATCTTATGGCTTCATTCTCTAGCATTTTCAAGGATCTCCCTTTCTCCCTGGGGAAACAGTGTAAAAATTCTTCTTATTAGGCTCAGGCTTGTTCTCCCTTCCCAAGAACCTCAACACACTTGGGGATGGGATTAGGTATGAGCAAGTTAGGGATTCTTGGTTAGATTTTCGCTCTTTGTCTACTTCTGAGAGAACTCTCTTGGCTTTCTCTTGTAAGCTATCTTTTTAAGCTCAACCAGATGGCTTGTGGAGGAATTTCTTGGATCAAAGATTGAGTAGGCACTGTTGTTTAAGCCTGTATTCTTCCTGACCCATTTTTGAGCTTTCTTACTTTCCATAGTCATCTCTTAAAATGGATAGCACCTTTGCTGGGTTAGCTATGGAAAGATACTTCTAGCTCCCTTCTATATCTGAAGGCTCAGCTTCTAAGGTTTTTCATTTAGCAAGGACAGCTGGGCTGGACCAGAGAATTCTATATGGGAGCAACCTTCCCCCTCTTAAGCTCCACAACCAGATGTTAAAGACCATATGAGATAGAAAATTATCAGTGTCAAGCAGAGAGGCAGTGTCACTTAGTGAAAAGACAGTAGGCAGGAAAATCAGACTTGGATTCAAGTTCCATTTATGCCCTTAATTTGCTTTATGATCTTGGCCAAGCTGCTTCCTGTTTCTAAACCTCAGATTCCTTATGGGTAAAATGAGGGAATTAGACTACATGGATTTGTAAGGTCTCTTCTGACTCTTAAGGTATCATGAGTCTGAGCTCTGATCTTCTACAA